>NW_026967587.1:5000-117500 GCF_028390025.1 Pseudophryne corroboree | reverse complement strand
ATCACCATGATATCTCATTATGGTATGCAATTATTCCAAAATACGGAAAAATCCCATATCCAAAATACCTCTGGTCCCAAGCATTTTGGATAAGGGAGACTCAACCTGTATTTGGAGGTCAGTGTTAAGGAGGAAAAGGCCCATAGCTTGTGCAGCTATGTGGATCTTACCTGGATTGTGTATCATCATCATTATCATCATCACACCACAATTCTGGCACCAAGCATTTCCCCCAGAAAAGGATTATACTTGAGAATGTTGTTATAGGTGAGTGCAGATGAGAGAACAATCAGTGTGAGAACTTCCTATAGCATGCAGCCAGAAACCCATTCTGCCAGGAGACTTGCGGTTCCTTTTGTCTCTGATAGTCAATGCTCTCTCTTCAGTCATGATCTCCTTGCCCCGGAACTCAGCAGAGTTTCTAGACAATATAGAGAGCTTTGCTTCAGCAATAAAATGATGTATTAGAGCAGGGATGGGGAACCTTCGGCCCTACAGCTGTTGTTGAACTGCACATCCCAGCATGCCCTGCAATAGTTTTAGCATGGCAAAATAGCAAAACTGTAGCAAGGCATGCTGGTATGTGAAGTTCAACAACAGCTGGAGGGCCAAAGGTTCCTCATCCCTGTATTAGAGGGTTGACTATGAAAAGGGGAGGTAGGTAGTCATTCAGAAACTCAGATCTAGTTCCGGCAGGTCCATGGATACATGGATTTCCGATAGTGTGTTGTTATGGGTGGTTTCAGTCTTGATGTTAGGAGTCTCATGTCCCCATTTTCATAATAAGCCTGCTGGAGCCACGTAAGAAGTTTATCCCCTTCACTTGTTAGAGATAAGGTTCAGCCTTGGCTGTGTGTAGGGCAGCAGGAACCACAGGCTCAGGGGCGTCTTTATATTTAGACTCTAAGGGGTCCATTTACTAATGCTTCTAAAAAGTAAAAGTGGTGGTGTTGCCCATAGCAACACCACCACTTTTCATTTTTAGAAACTTTAGTAATTTGCCCCTAAGGGTTTGATTCTGAGCTGCTTTATACCATCAGCACAGCATCCGTCGCACCATCGGCACAGCATCATCAGCACAGTATCCGTCGCACCATCAGCACAGCATCCGTCGCACCATCAGCACAGCATCCGTCGCACCATAGGCACAGCACCGTCGCACCATCGGCACAGCATCATCAGCACAGTATCCGTCGCACCATCAGCACAGCATCCGTCGCACCATCATGACAGCATCCGTCGCACCATCAGCACAGCATCCGTCGCACCATCAGCACAGCATCGGTCGCACCATAGGCACAGCACCGTTGCACCATCAGCACAGCATCGGTCGCACCATCAGCACAGTATCCGTCGCACCATCAGCACAGCACCGTCACACCATCAGCACAGCATCCGTCGCACCATCAGCACAGCATCCGTCGCACCATCAGCACAGCATCCGTCGCACCATCAGCACAGCATCCGTCGCACCATCAGCACAGCATCGGTCGCACCATAGGCACAGCACCGTTGCACCATCAGCACAGCATCCGTCGCACCATCAGCACAGTATCCGTCGCACCATCAGCACAGCACCGTCGCACCATCAGCACAGCACCGTTGCACCATCAGCACAGTATCCGTCGCACCATCAGCACAGTCACACCGTCAGCACAGCATCCGTCGCACCGTCAGCACAGTATTCGTTGCACCGTCAGCACAGCATCCGTCGCACCGTCAGCACAGCATCCGTCGCACCGTCAGCACAGCATCCGTCGCACCGTCAGCACAGCATCCGTCGCACCATCAGCACAGCACCGTCGCACCATCAGCACAGCATCTGTCGCACCAACAGCACAGCACCGTTAAACCATCAGCACAGCACCGTCAAACCATCAGCACAGCATCGGTCGCACCATAGGCACAGCATCGGTCGCACCATAGGCACAGCATCGGTCGCACCATCAGCACAGCACCGTCACACCATCAGCACAGCATCGGTCGCACCATAGGCACAGCATCGGTCGCACCATAGGCACAGCACCGTCGCACCATCGGCACAGCACCGTCGCACAATCAGCACAGCATCGGTCGCACCATCAGCACAGCATCGGTCGCACCATCAGCACAGCATCGGTCACACCATCAGCACAGCATCAGTTGCACCATCAGCACAGCATCGGTCGCACCATCAGCACAGTATCCGTCGCACCATCAGCACAGCACCGTCACACCATCAGCACAGCATCGGTCGCATAGCACCGTCGCACCATCAGCACAGCATCGGTCGCACCATCAGCACAGCATCGGTCGCACCATCAGCACAGCATCGGTCGCACCATCAGCACAGCATCGGTCGCACCATCAGCACAGCATCGGTCGCACCATCAGCACAGTATCCGTCGCACCATAGAAACTGCACCATCAGCACAGCATCGGTCACACCATCAGCACAGCATCAGTTGCACCATCAGCACAGCATCGGTCGCACCATCAGCACAGTATCCGTCGCACCATCAGCACAGCACCGTCACACCATCAGCACAGCATCGGTCGCACAGCATCGGTCGCACCATCAGCACAGCATCGGTCGCACCATCAGCACAGCATCGGTCGCACCATCAGCACAACATTGGTCGCACCATCAGCACAGCATCGGTCGCACTATCAGCACAGCATCAGTTGCACCATCAGCACAGCATCGGTCGCACCATCAGCACAGCACCGTCGCACCATCAGCACAGCACCGTCGCACCATCAGCACAGCATCGGTCGCACAGCACCGTCGCACCATCAGCACAGCATCGGTCGCACCATCAGCACAGCATTGGTCGCACCATCAGCACAGCACCGTCGCAACATCAGCACAGCATCGGTCGCACTATCAGCACAGCATCGGTCGCACCATCAGCACAGCATCGGTCGCACTATCATCAGCACAGTATCCGTCGCACCATCAGCACAGCACCGTCACACCATCAGCACAGCATCGGTCGCACAGCACCGTCACACCATCAGCACAGCATCCACCGCACCATCAGCACAGCATCCGTCGCACCATCAGCACAGTATTTGTCGCACCATCAGCGCAGCATCCGTCGCACCGTCAGCACAGCATCTGTCGCACCGTCAGCACAGCATCCGTCGCACCGTCAGCACAGCATCCGTCGCACCGTCAGCACAGCATCGGTCCCACCTTCAGCACAGCACCGTCACACCATCAGCACAGCACCGTGACACCATCAGCACAGCACCGTCACACCATCAGCACAGCATCGGTCGCACCATAGGCACAGCATCGGTCACACCATACGCACAGCACCGTCGCACCATCAGCACAGCATCGGTCGAACCATCAGCACAGCATCGGTCGAACCATCAGCACAGCATCGGTTGCACCATCAGCACAGCACCGTCACACCATCAGCACAGCATCGGTCGCACAGCACCGTCGCACCATCAGCACAGCATCGGTCGCACCATCAGCACAGCATCGGTAGCACCATCAGCACAGCATCGGTAGCACCATCAGCACAGCATCGGTCGCACCATCAGCACAGCATTGGTCGCACCATCAGCACAGCATCGGTCGCACTATCAGCACAGCATCGGTCGCACCATCAGCACAGTATCCGTCGCACCATCAGCACAGCATCGGTCGCACTATCAGCACAGTATCCGTCGCACCATAGGCACAGCACCGTCACACCATCAGCACAGCATCGGTCGCACCATCAGCACAGCATCGTCGCACCATCAGCACAGCATCGGTCGCACCATCAGCACAGTATCCGTCGCACCATCAGCACAGTATCCGTCGCACAATCAGCACAGCATCGGTCGCACCATCAGCACAGCCCCGTCACACCATCAGCACAGCATCGGTCGCACCATAGGCACAGCATCGGTCGCACCATAGGCACAGCACGTCGCACCATCAGCACAGCATCGGTTGCACCATCGGCACAGCATCCGTCGCACCGTCAGCACAGCATTGGTCCCACCATCAGCACAGCACCGTCGCACCATCAGCACAGCATCCGTCTCACCGTCAGCACAGCATCCGTCGCACCGTCAGCACAGCATCCGTTGCACCGTCAGCACAGCACCGTCGCACAGTATCCGTCGCACCATCAGCACAGCATCCGTCGCACCATCAGCACAGTATCCGTCGCACCATCAGCACAGCATCGGTCGCACCATCAGCACAGTATCCGTCGCACCATCAGCACAGCACCGTCACACCATCAGCACAGCATCCGTCGCACCATCAGCACAGCATCCGTCGCACCATCAGCACAGCATCCGTCGCACCATCAGCACAGCATCGGTCGCACCATAGGCACAGCACCGTTGCACCATCAGCACAGCATCCGTCGCACCATCAGCACAGTATCCGTCGCACCATCAGCACAGCACCGTCGCACCATCAGCACAGCATCGGTCGCACCATCAGTTGCACCATCAGCACAGTATCCGTCGCACCATCAGCACAGCACCGTCGCACCATCAGCACAGCACCGTTGCACCATCAGCACAGTATCCGTCGCACCATCAGCACAGTCACACCGTCAGCACAGCATCCGTCGCACCGTCAGCACAGCATCCGTCGCACCGTCAGCACAGCATCCGTCGCACCGTCAGCACAGCATCCGTCGCACCATCAGCACAGCACCGTCGCATCATCAGCACAGCATCTGTCGCACCAACAGCACAGCACCGTTAAACCATCAGCACAGCACCGTCAAACCATCAGCACAGCATCGGTCGCACCATAGGCACAGCATCGGTCGCACCATAGGCACAGCATCGGTCGCACCATCAGCACAGCACCGTCACACCATCAGCACAGCATCGGTCGCACCATAGGCACAGCATCGGTCGCACCATAGGCACAGCATCGGTCGCACCATAGGCACAGCACCGTCGCACCATCAGCACAGCATCGGTCGCACCATCGGCACAGCACCGTCGCACAATCAGCACAGCATCGGTCGCACCATCAGCACAGCATCGGTCGCACCATCAGCACAGCATCGGTCACACCATCAGCACAGCATCAATTGCACCATCAGCACAGCATCGGTCGCACCATCAGCACAGTATCCGTCGCACCATCAGCACAGCACCGTCACACCATCAGCACAGCATCGGTCGCATAGCACCGTCGCACCATCAGCACAGCATCGGTCGCACCATCAGCACAGCATCGGTCGCACCATCAGCACAGCATCGGTCGCACCATCAGCACAGCATCGGTCGCACCATCAGCACAACATTGGTCGCACCATCAGCACAACATCGGTCGCACCATCAGCACAGCATCGGTCGCACCATAGAAACTGCACCATCAGCACAGCATCGGTCACACCATCAGCACAGCATCAGTTGCACCATCAGCACAGCATCGGTCGCACCATCAGCACAGTATCCGTCGCACCATCAGCACAGCACCGTCACACCATCAGCACAGCATCGGTCGCATAGCACCGTCGCACCATCAGCACAGCATCGGTCGCACCATCAGCACAGCATCGGTCGCACCATCAGCACAGCATCGGTCGCACCATCAGCACAACATTGGTCGCACCATCAGCACAGCATCGGTCGCACTATCAGCACAGCATCAGTTGCACCATCAGCACAGCATCGGTCGCACCATCAGCACAGTCGCACCATCAGCACAGCATCGGTCGCACAGCACCGTCGCACCATCAGCACAGCATCGGTCGCACCATCAGCACAGCATCGGTCGCACCATCAGCACAGCATTGGTCGCACCATCAGCACAGCACCGTCGCACCATCAGCACAGCATCCGTCGCACCATCAGCACAGTATTTGTCGCACCATCAGCGCAGCATCCGTCGCACCGTCAGCACAGCATCCGTCGCACCGTCAGCACAGCATCTGTCGCACCGTCAGCACAGCATCCGTCGCACCGTCAGCACAGCATCGGTCCCACCTTCAGCACAGCACCGTCACACCATCAGCACAGCACCGTCACACCATCAGCACAGCACCGTCACACCATCAGCACAGCACCGTCACACCATCAGCACAGCATCGGTCGCACCATAGGCACAGCATTGGTCCCACCATCAGCACAGCACCGTCGCACCATCAGCACAGCATCCGTCTCACCGTCAGCACAGCATCCGTCGCACCGTCAGCACAGTATTCGTTGCACCGTCAGCACAGCATCCGTCGCACCGTCAGCACAGCATCCGTCGCACCGTCAGCACAGCATCCGTCGCACCGTCAGCACAGCACCGTCGCACCATCAGCACAGCATCTGTCGCACCAACAGCACAGCACCGTTAAACCATCAGCACAGCACCGTCAAACCATCAGCACAGCATCGGTCGCACCATAGGCACAGCATCGGTCGCACCATAGGCACAGCATCGGTCGCACCATCAGCACAGCACCGTCACACCATCAGCACAGCATCGGTCGCACCATAGGCACAGCATCGGTCGCACCATAGGCACAGCACCGTCGCACCATCGGCACAGCACCGTCGCACAATCAGCACAGCATCGGTCGCACCATCAGCACAGCATCGGTCGCACCATCAGCACAGCATCGGTCACACCATCAGCACAGCATCAGTTGCACCATCAGCACAGCATCGGTCGCACCATCAGCACAGTATCCGTCGCACCATCAGCACAGCACCGTCACACCATCAGCACAGCATCGGTCGCATAGCACCGTCGCACCATCAGCACAGCATCGGTCGCACCATCAGCACAGCATCGGTCGCACCATCAGCACAGCATCGGTCGCACCATCAGCACAGCATCGGTCGCACCATCAGCACAGCATCGGTCGCACCATCAGCACAGTATCCGTCGCACCATAGAAACTGCACCATCAGCACAGCATCGGTCACACCATCAGCACAGCATCAGTTGCACCATCAGCACAGCATCGGTCGCACCATCAGCACAGTATCCGTCGCACCATCAGCACAGCACCGTCACACCATCAGCACAGCATCGGTCGCACAGCATCGGTCGCACCATCAGCACAGCATCGGTCGCACCATCAGCACAGCATCGGTCGCACCATCAGCACAACATTGGTCGCACCATCAGCACAGCATCGGTCGCACTATCAGCACAGCATCAGTTGCACCATCAGCACAGCATCGGTCGCACCATCAGCACAGCACCGTCGCACCATCAGCACAGCACCGTCGCACCATCAGCACAGCATCGGTCGCACAGCACCGTCGCACCATCAGCACAGCATCGGTCGCACCATCAGCACAGCATTGGTCGCACCATCAGCACAGCACCGTCGCACCATCAGCACAGCATCGGTCGCACAGCACCGTCGCACCATCAGCACAGCATCGGTCGCACCATCAGCACAGCATTGGTCGCACCATCAGCACAGCACCGTCGCACCATCAGCACAGCATCGGTCGCACTATCAGCACAGCATCGGTCGCACCATCAGCACAGCATCGGTCGCACTATCATCAGCACAGTATCCGTCGCACCATCAGCACAGCACCGTCACACCATCAGCACAGCATCGGTCGCACAGCACCGTCACACCATCAGCACAGCATCCACCGCACCATCAGCACAGCATCCGTCGCACCATCAGCACAGTATTTGTCGCACCATCAGCGCAGCATCCGTCGCACCGTCAGCACAGCATCTGTCGCACCGTCAGCACAGCATCCGTCGCACCGTCAGCACAGCATCCGTCGCACCGTCAGCACAGCATCGGTCCCACCTTCAGCACAGCACCGTCACACCATCAGCACAGCACCGTGACACCATCAGCACAGCACCGTCACACCATCAGCACAGCATCGGTCGCACCATAGGCACAGCATCGGTCACACCATACGCACAGCACCGTCGCACCATCAGCACAGCATCGGTCGAACCATCAGCACAGCATCGGTCGAACCATCAGCACAGCATCGGTTGCACCATCAGCACAGCACCGTCACACCATCAGCACAGCATCGGTCGCACAGCACCGTCGCACCATCAGCACAGCATCGGTCGCACCATCAGCACAGCATCGGTAGCACCATCAGCACAGCATCGGTAGCACCATCAGCACAGCATCGGTCGCACCATCAGCACAGCATTGGTCGCACCATCAGCACAGCATCGGTCGCACTATCAGCACAGCATCGGTCGCACCATCAGCACAGTATCCGTCGCACCATCAGCACAGCATCGGTCGCACTATCAGCACAGTATCCGTCGCACCATAGGCACAGCACCGTCACACCATCAGCACAGCATCGGTCGCACCATCAGCACAGCATCGTCGCACCATCAGCACAGCATCGGTCGCACCATCAGCACAGTATCCGTCGCACCATCAGCACAGTATCCGTCGCACAATCAGCACAGCATCGGTCGCACCATCAGCACAGCCCCGTCACACCATCAGCACAGCATCGGTCGCACCATAGGCACAGCATCGGTCGCACCATAGGCACAGCACGTCGCACCATCAGCACAGCATCGGTTGCACCATCGGCACAGCATCCGTCGCACCGTCAGCACAGCATTGGTCCCACCATCAGCACAGCACCGTCGCACCATCAGCACAGCATCCGTCTCACCGTCAGCACAGCATCCGTCGCACCGTCAGCACAGCATCCGTTGCACCGTCAGCACAGCACCGTCGCACAGTATCCGTCGCACCATCAGCACAGCATCCGTCGCACCATCAGCACAGTATCCGTCGCACCATCAGCACAGCATCGGTCGCACCATCAGCACAGTATCCGTCGCACCATCAGCACAGCACCGTCACACCATCAGCACAGCATCCGTCGCACCATCAGCACAGCATCCGTCGCACCATCAGCACAGCATCCGTCGCACCATCAGCACAGCATCGGTCGCACCATAGGCACAGCACCGTTGCACCATCAGCACAGCATCCGTCGCACCATCAGCACAGTATCCGTCGCACCATCAGCACAGCACCGTCGCACCATCAGCACAGCATCGGTCGCACCATCAGTTGCACCATCAGCACAGTATCCGTCGCACCATCAGCACAGCACCGTCGCACCATCAGCACAGCACCGTTGCACCATCAGCACAGTATCCGTCGCACCATCAGCACAGTCACACCGTCAGCACAGCATCCGTCGCACCGTCAGCACAGCATCCGTCGCACCGTCAGCACAGCATCCGTCGCACCGTCAGCACAGCATCCGTCGCACCATCAGCACAGCACCGTCGCATCATCAGCACAGCATCTGTCGCACCAACAGCACAGCACCGTTAAACCATCAGCACAGCACCGTCAAACCATCAGCACAGCATCGGTCGCACCATAGGCACAGCATCGGTCGCACCATAGGCACAGCATCGGTCGCACCATCAGCACAGCACCGTCACACCATCAGCACAGCATCGGTCGCACCATAGGCACAGCATCGGTCGCACCATAGGCACAGCATCGGTCGCACCATAGGCACAGCACCGTCGCACCATCAGCACAGCATCGGTCGCACCATCGGCACAGCACCGTCGCACAATCAGCACAGCATCGGTCGCACCATCAGCACAGCATCGGTCGCACCATCAGCACAGCATCGGTCACACCATCAGCACAGCATCAATTGCACCATCAGCACAGCATCGGTCGCACCATCAGCACAGTATCCGTCGCACCATCAGCACAGCACCGTCACACCATCAGCACAGCATCGGTCGCATAGCACCGTCGCACCATCAGCACAGCATCGGTCGCACCATCAGCACAGCATCGGTCGCACCATCAGCACAGCATCGGTCGCACCATCAGCACAGCATCGGTCGCACCATCAGCACAACATTGGTCGCACCATCAGCACAACATCGGTCGCACCATCAGCACAGCATCGGTCGCACCATAGAAACTGCACCATCAGCACAGCATCGGTCACACCATCAGCACAGCATCAGTTGCACCATCAGCACAGCATCGGTCGCACCATCAGCACAGTATCCGTCGCACCATCAGCACAGCACCGTCACACCATCAGCACAGCATCGGTCGCATAGCACCGTCGCACCATCAGCACAGCATCGGTCGCACCATCAGCACAGCATCGGTCGCACCATCAGCACAGCATCGGTCGCACCATCAGCACAACATTGGTCGCACCATCAGCACAGCATCGGTCGCACTATCAGCACAGCATCAGTTGCACCATCAGCACAGCATCGGTCGCACCATCAGCACAGCACCGTCGCACCATCAGCACAGCATCGGTCGCACAGCACCGTCGCACCATCAGCACAGCATCGGTCGCACCATCAGCACAGCATCGGTCGCACCATCAGCACAGCATTGGTCGCACCATCAGCACAGCACCGTCGCACCATCAGCACAGCATCCGTCGCACCATCAGCACAGTATTTGTCGCACCATCAGCGCAGCATCCGTCGCACCGTCAGCACAGCATCCGTCGCACCGTCAGCACAGCATCTGTCGCACCGTCAGCACAGCATCCGTCGCACCGTCAGCACAGCATCGGTCCCACCTTCAGCACAGCACCGTCACACCATCAGCACAGCACCGTCACACCATCAGCACAGCACCGTCACACCATCAGCACAGCACCGTCACACCATCAGCACAGCATCGGTCGCACCATAGGCACAGCATCGGTCACACCATACGCACAGCACCGTCGCACCATCAGCACAGCATCGGTCGAACCATCAGCACAGCATCGGTCGAACCATCAGCACAGCATCGGTCGAACCATCAGCACAGCATCGGTCGAACCATCAGCACAGCATCGGTCGCACCATCAGCACAGCACGTCACACCATCAGCACAGCATCGGTCGCACAGCACCGTCGCACCATCAGCCGCACCATCAGCACAGCATCGGTCGCACCATCAGCACAGCATCGGTCGCACCATCAGCACAGCATTGGTCGCACCATCAGCACAGCATCGGTCGCACTATCAGCACAGCATCGGTCGCTCCATCAGCACAGTATCCGTCGCACCATCAGCACAGCATCAGTTGCACCATCAGCACAGCATCGGTCGCACCATCAGCACAGCACCGTTGCACCATCAGCACAGTATCCGTCGCACCATCAGCACAGCACCGTCACACCATCAGCACAGCATCGGTCGCACAGCACCGGCACACCATCAGCACAGCATCCGCCGCACCATCAGCATAGCATCCGTCGCACCATCAGCACAGTATTCGTCGCACCATCAGCACAGCATCTGTCGCACCATCAGCACAGCATCTGTCGCACCGTCAGCACAGCATCCATCGCACCGTCAGCACAGCATCGGTCCCACCTTCAGCACAGCACCGTCGCACCATCAGCACAGCACCGTCACACCATCAGCACAGCACCGTCACACCATCAGCACAGCATCGGTCGCACCATAGGCACAGCATCGGTCACACCATACGCACAGCACCGTCGCACCATCAGCACAGCATCGGTCGCACCATCAGCACAGCACCGTCGCACCATCAACACAGCATTGGTCAAACCATCAGCACAGCATCGGTCGCACTATCAGCACAGCACCATCAGCACAGCACCGTCGCACCATCAGCACAGCATCGGTCGCACCATCAGCACAGCACCATCAGCACAGCACCGTCGCACCATCAGCACAGCATCGGTCGCACCATCAGCACAGCATCAGTCGCACCATCAGCGCAGTATCCGTCGCACCATCAGCACAGCATCCGTCGCACCATCAGCACAGCACCGTCGCTCCATCAGCACAGCATCGGTCGCACCATAGGCACAGCACCGTTGCACCATCAGCACAGCATCGGTCGCACCATCAGCACAGCACCATCAGCACAGTTTCCGTTGCACCATCAGCACAGCACCGTTGCACCATCAGCACAGCATTGTTCGCACCATAGGCATAGCACTGTCGCACCATCAGCACAGCATCGTCGCACCATCGGCACAGTATCCGTCGCACCATAGGCACAGCACCGTCGCACCATCAGCACAGCATCGGTCGCACCATCAGCACAGCATCGTCGCACCATCAGCACAGCATCGGTCGCACCATCAGCACAGTATCCGTCGCACCATCAGCACAGTATCCGTCGCACCATCAGCACAGCATCGGTCGCACCATCAGCACAGCCCCGTCACACCATCAGCACAGCATCGGTCGCACCATAGGCACAGCATCGGTCGCACCATAGGCACAGCACGTCGCACCATCAGCACAGCATCGGTTGCACCATCGGCACAGAATCCGTCGCACCGTCAGCACAGCATTGGTCCCACCATCAGCACAGCACCGTCGCACCATCAGCACAGCATCCGTCTCACCGTCAGCACAGCATCCGTCGCACCGTCAGCACAGCATCCGTTGCACCGTCAGCACAGCACCGTCGCACAGTATCCGTCGCACCATCAGCACAGCATCGGTCGAACCATCAGCACAGCATCGGTCGAACCATCAGCACAGCATCGGTCGCACCATCAGCACAGCACCGTTGCACCATCAACACAGCATTGGTGGAACCATCAGCACAGCATCGGTCGCACCATCAGCACAGCACCGTCGCACCATCAGCACAGCATCGGTCGGTTATGGTGATCACAAGCATGGTTGGCTATGGTGGTCACAAGCATGGTAGGCTATGGTGGTCACAAGCATGGTAGGTTATGGTGGTCACAAGCATGGTAGGCTATGGTGATCACAAGCATGGTAGGTTATGGTGGTCACAAGCATGGTAGGTTATGGTGATCACAAGCATGATAGGACTTATACCCCTTTCAGACATAAAATCCCAGTCTCAACCCAGCTCGGACCGGGGACACTGAGCATGGGCTGAAGCCAGGACTTAATGTACTAGTCCTTGTTCACATATGGGTGATGACTGGGGTTATTCCCGGGTATTCACCCTTCACACTGGATCCAGGTCTTCCAGTGACCCAGGTCTTCCGCCTTACAGTGGGTGCTTGGAGATGATGTCATCTCCAAGCGCTACTGTCCTCTGTCAATGAATTTCCTTTAGGCATGACCCGGTTCATACCTTCTAAACATGAACCGGGGCACTGACCTGGGATGCTAGTCCCAAGAATAGCCATGGTCAATTGAAGGGTAACAGAACCTGGGACTATCAACGCGTGTAGATCCTTTCACACATAAGCCAAATGTCACGATCCAGGTAATTCCTTATCAATATTTACCTTCCAAATGTCTCCTGAGACTGTCCCAGTGTTCCAAGCCTGGATTCCATCTGCACTGTCTGTGTGCAGGACGCTGCATCTCATTGTCTCTAATCTCCTTACTGTGATTCTGGCAGCATCAGGGTTAAGTTTCACATGCAAGTTACAAACAGTCTTTCCCTCCAAGTTCTAACATGGGCGCAGCCATGTTTGTTTTCATCACATGTTACTTTTCAGCCAATCAGCTGCACTCTGGTTTCTACCTAATTACCCAGCAGCTGCACTCTAGACTCTGCTTAATCAGCCAGCCAATCCCTGTTTCCCAGCTGGTATAAATATCTTGTTCCTGGGGCTGGAAAGAGGTCAGTGCTTCAATTGTCTTCAGTGATCCCAGTGTGCAGTTCTTCCATGGACTTTCTCTGCAGTACAGCCTGACTCTGCAGTGTCTCAACATTGCACCCTGTGACTGGCAGTTACCTGAGACCGGCTTCCAGCTTCTAGCTTCCAGCGGTGCCCTGCCCTGCCAGTCACCATCGGTGTTCCGCCATCGATCCCAAGTCACCATCGGTGTTCCGCCATCAATCCCCAGTAACCATCGGTGTTCCGCCATCGATCCCAAGTCACCATCGGTGCTCCGCCATCGATCCCAAGTCTCCATCGGTGCTCCGCCATCGATCCCAAGTCTCCATCGGTGCTCCGCCATCGATCCCAAGTCTCCATCGGTGCTCCGCCATCGATCCCAAGTCTCCATCGGTGCTCCGCCATCGATCCCAAGTCTCCATCGGTGCTCCGCCATCGATCCCAAGTCTCCATCGGTGCTCTGCCATCGATCCCAAGTATTTCTCTGAACTGTGATTCCTGTTACCTGTACCAAGTCATCCGTATTCCTCTGAACTGTGTTTAATAAACCTTTGAACTTTCCTTCGTTGTCTTGGTCACGCCTTCGGGCATTTGTTCTAAAGGTTCCCTGCTTGTCTAAGAACCATGTACTGCCTCCCAGGTACACATATACCTCAGCCCCTACAACTGAGGCTCCCCCTGGTCAGCACCAGCCCTCAGTTGTGACACCAAACCAGTGTCGATGCCCATTGACAGCAAAAAAATAAAAAAAACCGGGTTTTTGGCTTATGTCTGAAAGAGGTTTCAGTTTCTCTTGGGGATGCCTCTTTTCTGAGGCATCACTTGAACCTGAGACTTATATGCAGCAATCAGGGGGATGTCTTGAGACAAGAACATTTGTGGGTTACAAGGGCACTTAAGGATACACAACCTGCCGACTTGGTATCAACCTGGTTTTTTTTCCAACTGAATATCCAACCATGGTACTGCAAAGTTTCCAGTGATATTTGGAGATCTGTTTGAAGTTTTCCCTCTGATTCTGCTTTGAAAAGTAAATCCTCTGGAATCATCCTGATTTCTTCTTTCCTTAGCGCCCTGCCATCACTTTTGTGAATATTCGAGTGGCTGTGGCTAGTCCAAAGAGCCCCGAACTGCAAACCTCAACAGTTTCTGATGACCTTCCCAAAGGGTTATATCTCTGATGTCTATGCCTGCCTCCATCTCATTGATTACTGACCCCATAGATTCCATTCTGAATCTATTTTTAACCTTAAATTTAGATCTTGTAAATGTATTATTGGTCTGTGACTCTGTGGTCACCTTGGCCCCAAACAAAAGCTTATCATCAATAGGTAATGCTCCAGAAACTTCTCAGGTTCTGTGTCTACCTCCCATGCTTTAAAGCACATTACCCTTCTAGCAACCACGGCTAGACCTGACATGTTTCACTGCAGCTTCTCCTACATACTCAGCTCCTGCTCTGAGCTAATGGAAAACAACTGAGACGTAGATGAATCTAAGTCACAGGTTCTCAAACTCGGTCCTCAGGACCCCACACAGTGCATGTTTTGCAGGTCTCCTCACGGAATCACAAGTGAAATAATTAGCTCCACCTGTGGACCTTTTAAAATGTGTCAGTGAGTAATTAATACACCTGTGCACCTGCTGGGTTACCTGCAAAACATGCACTGTGTGGGGTCCTGAGGACCGTTTGAGAACCCCTGATCTAAGTGAATACCATCCATTTTTCCAGGCAGAAGCTAAAGTGAGTATACGGGAGGCACTTGCTGCAGTATACATTAATGGCCGCTTTCACATTTACATTCTGCTGGTAAGAAAAGTCCCATCTGGTAACCCTTACAGAGAAATCCACTTTCTGAGCACAATATCATTACCAACAACTGGGATGTACTATCACTGATCGCGGGTCATCGCAATGATGCTGATCACATATGTACTAACGGAGGTTTTACCGCATTTTTCCCTTAGTACATCCCGCCCATAGACTGAAACCTGCGAGGGATCTGACATTTCTTACCCAGATTCCCCCACGGTCCCATGTTAATCTCCTTTACCTGAACAGGAAGGAAAACACGCTGATTTTTTTCTAGGTGTAAATAAATCAGTAGATATAAGATCTTGATCTGTAGTATTATTTAGAATGTAAGCTCTCACGAGCAGGGCCCTCTTCCCTCATGTGTTTTTACGTCTCTTACGTAACCTATCTTCTTTTCAATACTCCCTTTGACGCCACCAAATCCCGCGGTTTTCTGCCGCCCTGATACCTATGTCAGTGCTGGCGCAGCTATGTGTATATACCCTGTGTGACGCAGCTATGTGTATATACCCTGTATGACGCAGCTATGTGTATATACCCTGTGTGACGCAGCTATGTGTATATACCCTGTGTGACGCAGCTATGTGTATATACCCTGTGTGACGCAGCTATGTGTATATACCCTGTGTGACGCAGCTATGTGTATATACCCTGTGTGACGCAGCTATGTGTATATACCCTGTGTGACGCAGGTATGTGTATATACCCTGTGTGACGCAGCTATGTGTATATACCCTGTGTGACGCAGCTATGTGTATATACCCTGTGTGACGCAGGTATGTGTATATACCCTGTGTGACGCAGCTATGTGTATATACCGTGTGACGCAGCTATGTGTATATACCCTGTGTGACGCAGCTATGTGTATATACCCTGTGTGACGCAGCTATGTGTATATACCCTGTGTGACGCAGCTATGTGTATATACCCTGTGTGACGCAGCTATGTGTATATACCCTGTGTGACGCAGCTATGTGTATATACCCTGTGTGACGCAGATATGTGTATATACCCTATGTGACGCAGATATGTGTATATACCCTGTGTGACGCAGATATGTGTATATACCCTGTGTGACGCAGCTATGTGTATATACCCTGTGTGACGCAGCTATGTGTATATACCCTGTGTGACGCAGCTATGTGTATATACCCTGTGTGACGCAGCTATGTGTATATACCCTGTGTGACGCAGCTATGTGTATATACCCTGTGTGACGCAGCTATGTGTATATACCCTGTGTGACGCAGCTATGTGTATATACCCTCTGTGATGCAGCTATGTGTATATACCCTGTGTGACGCAGCTATGTGTATATACCCTGTGTGACGCAGCTATGTGTATATACCCTGTGTGACGCAGATATGTGTATATACCCTATGTGACGCAGATATGTGTATATACCCTGTGTGACGCAGATATGTGTATATACCCTGTGTGACGCAGCTATGTGTATATACCCTGTGTGACGCAGCTATGTGTATATACCCTGTGTGACGCAGCTATGTGTATATACCCTGTGTGACGCAGCTATGTGTATATACCCTGTGTGACGCAGCTATGTGTATATACCCTGTGTGACGCAGCTATGTGTATATACCCTGTGTGACGCAGCTATGTGTATATACCCTCTGTGATGCAGCTATGTGTATATACCCTGTGTGACGCAGCTATGTGTATATACCCTGTGTGACGCAGCTATGTGTATATACCCCGTGTGACGCAGCTATGTGTATATACCCTGTGTGACGCAGCTATGTGTATATACCCTCTGTGATGCAGCTATGTGTATATACCCTGTGTGACGCAGCTATGTGTATATACGCTGTACTTGTCCTATATTGTATTGAGCTGTAAGTCACTGTCTTCATGTTTTGCTTATTTACTCTGTAATTGGTCGCTGCGGATCCCATGTGGCGCCATATAAAATAAGAATTTACTCACCGGTAATTCTATTTTTCGTAGTCCGTAGTGGATGCTGGGAACTCCGTAAGGACCATGGGGAATAGACGGGCTCCGCAGGAGACTGGGCACTCTAAAAGAAAGATTAGGTACTATCTGGTGTGCACTGGCTCCTCCCTATATGCCCCTCCTCCAGACCTCAGTTAGGTAAACTGTGCCCCGGAAGAGCTGACACAACAAGGAAAGGATTTGGAATCCCGGGTAAGACTCATACCAGCCACACCAATCACACCGTACAACTTGTGATAACCATACCCAGTTAACAGTATGAACAATAACTGAGCCTCATTCAACGGATGGCTCATAACAATAACCCTTTAGTTAAGCAATAACTATATACATGTATTGCAGAGAGTCCGCACTTGGGACGGGCGCCCAGCATCCACTACGGACTACGAGAAATAGAATTACCGGTGAGTAAATTCTTATTTTCTCTGACGTCCTAGTGGATGCTGGGAACTCCGTAAGGACCATGGGGATTATACCAAAGCTCCCAAACGGGCGGGAGAGTGCGGATGACTCTGCAGCACCGAATGAGCAAACTCAAGGTCCTCCTCAGCCAGGGTATCAAACTTGTAGAACTTAGCAAATGTGTTTGAACCCGACCAAGTAGCAGCTCGGCAAAGCTGTAAAGCCGAGACCCCTCGGGCAGCCGCCCAAGAAGAGCCCACCTTCCTTGTGGAGTGGGCTTTCACTGATTTTGGATGCGGCAATCCTGCCGCAGAATGAGCTTGCTGAATCGTGTTACAGATCCAGCGCGCAATAGTTTGCTTTGAAGCAGGAGCACCCAGCTTGTTGGGTGCATGCAGGATAAACAGCGAGTCAGTTTTCCGGACTCCAGCCGTCCTGGCTACATAGATTTCCAAAGCCCTGACTACATCAAGTAACTTGGAGTCCTCCAAGTCCCGAGTAGCCGCAGGCACCACAATAGGTTGGTTCAAATGAAACGCTGATACCACCTTTGGAAGAAATTGGGGACGAGTCCTCAATTCTGCCCTGTCCATATGGAAGATCAGATATGGGCTTTTACATGACAAAGCCGCCAATTCTGACACACGCCTAGCCGATGCCAAGGCCAACAGCATGACCACCTTCCACGTGAGATACTTTAGCTCCACGGTCTTAAGTGGCTCAAACCAGTGTGATTTCAGGAAATTTAACACAACGTTAAGATCCCAAGGTGCCACCGGAGGCACAAAATGGGGCTGAATATGCAGCACTCCCTTAACAAACGTCTGAACTTCAGGCAGTGAAGCCAGTTCTTTTTGAAAGAAAATAGATAGGGCCAAAATCTGGACCTTTATGGACCCCAATTTTAGGCCCATAGTCACCCCTGACTGTAGGAAGTGCAGAAATCAACCCAGCTGGAATTCCTCTGTTGGGGCCTTCCTGGCCTCACACCAAGCAACATATTTCCACCATATGCGGTGATAATGCTTTGCTGTCACATCCTTCCTAGCTTTTATCAGCGTAGGAATCACTTCATCTGGAATGCCCTTTTCCGTTAGGATCCGGCGTTCAACCACCATGCCGTCAAACGCAGCCGCGGTAAGTCTTGGAACAGACAGGGCCCCTGCTGTAACAGGTCCTGTCTGAGAGGCAGAGGCCATGGGTCCTCTGAGATCATTTCTTGTAGTTCTGGGTACCAAGTTCTTCTTGGCCAATCCGGAACGATGAGTATAGTTCTTACTCCTCTCTTTCTTACTATCCTCAGTACCTTGGGTATGAGAGGAAGAGGAGGGAACACATAAACCGACTGGTACACCCCGGTGTCACTAGTGCGTCCACAGCTATCGCCTGAGGGTCCCTTGACCTGGCGCAATATTTTCTTAGCTTTTTGTTGAGGCGGGACGCCATCATATCCACCTGTGGCAGTTCCCAACGATTTACAATCTGTGTGAAGACTTCTTGATGAAGTCCCCACTCTCCCGGGTGGAGGTCGTGCCTGCTGAGGAAGTCTGCTTCCCAGTTGTCCACTCCCGGAATGAACACTGCCGACAGTGCTAGCACGTGATTCTCCGCCCATCGAAGAATCCTTGTGGCTTCTGCCATTGCCAGCCTGCTTCTTGTGCCGCCCTGGCGGTTTACATGGGCGACCGCCGTGATGTTGTCTGACTGAATCAGTACTGGTTGGTTTTGAAGCAGGGGCTCTGCTTGACTCAGGGCGTTGTAAATGGCCCTTAGTTCCAGTATATTTATGTGTAGTGAAGTCTCCAGACTTGACCACTGTCCTTGGAAGTTTCTTCCCTGAGTGACTGCCCCCCATCCTCGGAGGCTTGCATCCGTGATCACCAGGACCCAGTCCTGTATGCCGAACCTGCGGCTCTCGAGAAGATGAGTACTCTGCAGCCACCACAGCAGAGACACCCTGGCCCTTGGGGACAGGGTGATCAACCGATGCATCTGAAGATGCGATCCGGACCATTTGTGTGTCCAGAATCATGCCCAGGAAAAGCAGACGCGTCACAGGAATCAGCTGCGACTTTGGGATATTCAGAATCCAGCCGTGCTGTTGCAACACTTCCTGAGAGAGTGCTACGCTGACCAACAACTGCTCTCTGGACCTCGCCTTTATGAGGAGATCGTCCAAGTACGGAATAATTATAACTCCCTTCTTCCGAAGGAGTATCATAATTTCGGCCATTACCTTGGTAAATATTCTCAGTGCCGTGAAGAGACCAAACGGCAACGTCTGGAATTGGTAATGACAGTCCTGTACCACAAACCTGAGGTATTTCTGATGAGGTGGGTAAATGGGGACATGCAAGTAAGCATCCTTTATGTCCAGCGACACCATAAAATCCCCCTCTTCCAGGCTTGCAATAACCGCCCTGAGCGATTCCATTTTGAACTTGAACTTCTTTATATAAGTGTTCAAGGATTTTAAATTCTGAATGGGTCTCACCGAACCGTCTGATTTCGGTACCACAAACATTGTGGAATAGTAACCCCGTCCCTGTTGAAGGAGGGGAACCTTGATTATCACCTGCTGGAGGTACAGCTTGTGAATTGCCGCCAGTACTACCTCCCTTTCCCTGGGAGCAGCTGGCAAGGCTGATTTGAGGTAACGGCGAGGGGGAGTCGCCTCGAACTCCAGCTTGTATCCCTGAGATACAATTTGTACAGCCCAGAGATCCACTTGTGAGCGAACCCATTGGTTGCTGAAGTTTCGGAGACGCGCCCCCACCGCACCTGGCTCCGCCTGTGGAGCCCCAACGTCATGCGGTGGACTTAGTGGAAGCAGTGGAGGATTTTTGTTCCTGGGAACTGGCTGCCTGGTGCAGCTTCTTTCCTCTACCCTTGCCTCTGGCCAGAAAGGATGCGCCTCTGACCTGCTTGCCTTTCTGAGGCCGAAAGGACTGCATTTGATAATACGGTGCTTTCTTAGGCTGTGAGGGAACCTGAGGTAAAAAAGTCGACTTCCCAGCTGTTGCTGTGGATACGAGGTCCGAGAGACCGTCCCCAAACAATTCCTCACCCTTATAAGGCAAAACCTCCATGTGTTTTTTAGAATCAGCATCACCTGTCCACTGCCGAGTCCATAATACTCTCCTGGCAGAAATGGACATTGCATTAATTCTAGATGCCAGCAGGCAAATGTCCCTCTGGGCATCCCGCATATATAAGGCGACGTCTTTTATATGTTCTAGGGTTAGCAAAATAGTATCCCTGTCGAGGGAATCAATGTTGTCTGACAGGGTATCAGTCCATGCGGCTGCAGCGCTACACATCCAGGCTGAAGCAATTGCGGGTCTCAGTATAGTACCTGAGTGTGTATACACAGACTTCAGGATAGCTTCCTGCTTTCTATCCGCAGGCTCCTTTAGGGCGGCCGTATCCTGAGACGGCAGTGCCACCCTTTTAGATAAGCGTGTCAGCGCCTTGTCCACCCTAGGGGATGTTTCCCAACGTAACCTGTCCGTTGGCGGGAAAGGGTACGCCATCAGTAACCTCTTAGAAATCACTAGTTTCTTATCAGGGGAACTCCACGCTTCTTCACACAATTCATTTAATTTATCAGATGGGGGAAAAGTCACTGGCTGCTTTTTCTCCCCAAACATAATACCCCTCTTGGTAGTAACCGGGTTAACGTCATAAATGTGCAATACATCTTTCATTGCAGTAATCATGCATCGGATGGCCTTTGTAGACTGTACATTTGTCTCATCCTCATCTACACTGGAGTCAGACTCCGTGTCGACATCTGTGTCTACATCTGAGCTAGCGGGCGTTTATGAGCCCCTGACGGCTTCAGAGTCGCCTGGGCAGGCGCGGGCTGAGACCCCGGCTGTCCCAAGGCTGCTGCATCATCGAACCTTTTATGTAAGGAGTTGACACTGTCGGTTAAGACCTTCCACATATCCATCCAATCAGGTGTCGGCCCCGTCGGGGGCGACACCACACTTATCTGCCCTTGCTCTGCCTCCACGTAACCCTCCTCATCAAACATGTCGACACAGCCGTACCGACACACCGCACACACACAGGGAATGCTCTGACTGAGGACAGGACCCCACAAAGTCCTTTGGGGAGACAGAGAGAGAGTATGCCAGCACACACCACAGCGCTATATAACACAGGGATTTCTCTAACGTCCTAAGTGGATGCTGGGGACTCCGTAAGGACCATGGGGAATAGCGGCTCCGCAGGAGACTGGGCACAAAAGTAAAGCTTTAGAACTACCTGGTGTGCACTGGCCCCTCCCCCTATGACCCTCCTCCAAGCCTCAGTTAAGATTTTGTGCCCGAACGAGAAGGGTGCAATCTAGGTGGCTCTCCTGAGCTGCTTAGTGAAAGTTTTAGTTTAGGTTTGTTATTTTCAGTGAGACCTGCTGGCAACAGGCTCACTGCATCGAGGGACTAAGGGGAGAAGAAGAGAACTCACCTGCGTGCAGAGTGGATTGGGCTTCTTAGGCTACTGGACATTAGCTCCAGAGGGACGATCACAGGCCCAGCCATGGATGGGTCCCAGAGCCGCGCCGCCGGCCCCCTTACAGAGCCAGAAGAGGTCCGGAAAATCGGCGGCAGAAGACGTCCTGTCTTCACTAAGGTAGCGCACAGCACCGCAGCTGTGCGCCATTGCTCTCAGCACACTTCACACTCCGGTCACTGAGGGTGCAGGGCGCTCGGGGGGGGGGCGCCCTGAGACGCAATAAAAACACCTTGGATGGCAAAAAATGCATCACATATAGCTCCTGGGCTATATGGATGCATTTAACCCCTGCCAGAATACATAGAAAAACGGGAGATAAGGCCGCCGATAAGGGGGCGGAGCCTATCTCCTCAGCACACTGGCGCCATTTTCCCTCACAGCTCCGTTGGAGGGAAGCTCCCTGGCTCTCCCCTGCAGTCACTACACTACAGAAAGGGTTAAAAAAGAGAGGGGGGGCACTAATTACGCGCAGTATTAAAGATACAGCAGCTATAAGGGGAAAAACACTTATATAAGGTTATCCCTGTATATATATAGCGCTCTGGTGTGTGCTGGCATACTCTCCCTCTGTCTCCCCAAAGGGCTAGTGGGGTCCTGTCCTCTATCAGAGCATTCCCTGTGTGTGTGCTGTGTGTCGGTACGTTTGTGTCGACATGTATGAGGAGAAAAATGATGTGGAGACGGAGCAGATTGCCTGTAATAGTGATGTCACCCCCTAGGGGGTCGACACCTGAGTGGATGTACTGTTGGAAGGAATTACGTGACAGTGTCAGCTCTGTATAAAATACAGTGGTTGACATGAGACAGCCGGCTACTCAGCTTGTGCCTGTCCAGACGTCTCATAGGCCGTCAGGGGCTCTAAAGCGCCCGTTACCTCAGATGGCAGATATAGACGCCGACACAGATACTGACTCCAGTGTCGACGGTGAAGAGACAAATGTGACTTCCAGTAGGGCCACACGTTACATGATTGAGGCAATGAAAAATGTTTTACACATTTCTGATAATACGAGTACCACCAAAAAGGGGTATTATGTTCGGTGAGGAAAAACTACCTGTAGTTTTCCTGAATCTGAGAAATTAAATGAGGTGTGTGATGATGCGTGGGTTTCCCCCGATAACAACTGATAATTTCTAAAATGTTATTGGCATTATATCCTTTCCCGCCAGAGGTTAGGGTGCGTTGGGAAACACCCCCTAGGGGGGATAAAGCGCTCACACGCTTGTAAGGGCTCTACCCTCTCCTGAGATGGCCGCCCTTAAGGATCCTGCTGATAGAAAGCAGGAGGGTATCCTAAAAGGTATTTACACACATACTGGTGTTATACTGCGACCAGCAATCGCCTCAGCCTGGATGTGCAGTGCTGGGTTGGCGTGGTCGGATTCCCTGACTGGAAATATTGATACCCTAGATAGGGACAGTATATTTTTACCTATAGAGCATTTAAAAGATGCATTTTTATATATGCGTGATGCACAGCGGAATATTTGCCGACTGGCATCAAGTCTAAGTGCGTTGTCCATTTCTCTAACGTCCTAAGTGGATGCTGGGGACTCCGTAAGGACCATGGGGAATAGCGGCTCCGCAGGAGACTGGGCACATCTAAAGAAAGCTTTAGGACTAACTGGTGTGCACTGGCTCCTCCCCCTATGACCCTCCTCCAAGCCTCAGTTAGATTTCTGTGCCCGACGAGAAGGGTGCACACTAGGGGCTCTCCTGAGCTTCTTAGTGAAAGTTTTAGTTTAGGTTTGTTATTTTCAGTGAGACCTGCTGGCAACAGGCTCACTGCATCGAGGGACTAAGGGGAGAAGAAGCGAACTCACCTGAGTGCAGAGTGGATTGGGCTTCTTGGCTACTGGACATTAGCTCCAGAGGGACGATCACAGGCCCAGCCTCGATGGGTCCCGGAGCCGCGCCGCCGGCCCCCTTACAGAGCCAGAAGAGCGAAGAGGTCCGGAAAAATCGGCGGCAGAAGACGTTCCTGTCTTCAATAAGGTAGCGCACAGCACCGCAGCTGTGCGCCATTGCTCTCAGCACACTTCATACTCCGGTCACTGAGGGTGCAGGGCGCTGGGGGGGGCGCCCTGAGACGCAATAAAACATGATAAAAATACCTTACATGGCAAAAAATACATCACATATAGCTCCTGGGCTATATGGATGCATTTAACCCCTGCCAGAATATACAGAAAAACGGGAGATAAGGCTGCCGAAAAGGGGGCGGAGCCTATCTCCTCAGCACACTGGCGCCATTTTCCCTCACAGCTCAGTTGGAGGGAAGCTCCCTGGCTCTCCCCTGCAGTCACTACACTACAGAAAGGGTTAAAAAAAGAGAGGGGGGCACTAATTAGGCGCAGTATTAAAACATACAGCAGCTATAAGGGGAAAAACACTTATATAAGGTTATCCCTGTATATATATATAGCGCTCTGGTGTGTGCTGGCATACTCTCCCTCTGTCTCCCCAAAGGGCTAGTGGGGTTCTGTCCTCTATCAGAGCATTCCCTGTGTGTGTGCTGTGTGTCGGTACGTTTGTGTCGACATGTATGAGGAGAAAAATGATGTGGAGACGGAGCAGAGTGTCTGTAACAGTGATGTCACCACCTAGGGGGTCGACACCTGAGTGGATGTACTGTTGAAAATTACGTGACAGTGTCAGCTCTGTATAAAAAAACAGTGGTTGACATGAGACAGCCGGCTACTCAGCTTGTGCCTGTCCAGACGTCTCATAGGCCGTCAGGGGCTCTAAAGCGCCCGTTACCTCAGATGGCAGATACAGACGCCGACACGGATACTGACTCCAGTGTCGACGGTGAAGAGACAACCGTGATTTCCAGTAGGGCCACACGTTACATGATTGAGACAATGGAAAATGTTTTACACATTTCTGATAATACGAGTACCACCAAAAAGGGGTATTATGTTCGGTGAGGGAAAAACTACCTGTAGTTTTCCTGAATCTGAGAAATAAAATGAGGTGTGTGATGATGCGTGGGTTTCCCCCCGATAACAATTGATAATTTCTTAAAAAGTATTGGCTGTATACCCTTTCCCGCCAGAGGTTAGGGTGCGTTGGGAAACACCCCCTAGGGGGGATAAGGCACTCACACGCTTGTAAAAGAACAAGGGCTCTACCCTCTCATGAGATGGCCGCCCTTAAGGATCCTGCTGATAGAAAGCAGGAGGGTATCCAAAAATGTATTCACACACATACTGGTGTTATACTGCGACCAGCAATCGCCTCAGCCTGGAGGTGCAGTGCTGGGTTGGCGTGGTCGGATTCCCTGACTGGAAATATTGATATCCTAGATAAGGATAGTATATTATTGCCTATAGAGCATTTAAAAGATGCTTTTCTATATATGCATGATGCACAGCGGAATATTTGCCGACTGGCATCAAGTATAAGTGCGTTGTCCAATTCTACCAGTAAAATGGTCAGGTGATGCGGATTCCAAACGGCATTTGGAAGTATTGCCTTTGAAAGGGGACATTTGGGGTCGGTCTTTTAGACCTGGTGGCCACGGCAACAACTGGGAAATCCACGTTTGTACCCCAGGTCGCCTCTCAAAATAAGACGCCGTATTATCAGGCGCAGTCCTTTGTTGGCATGCGGACAAAAGGTTCCTCTTTTCTGCTCGTGACAGAGGGAGAGGAAAAAGGCTGAAGAGATTACCCAGTTCCCAGGAACAGAAACTCTTTCCCGCCTCTGCAAAAGCCCTCAGTATGACGCTAGGGCCTTACAAGCTCAGGCACGGTGGGGGCCCGTTCTCAATGAATTTCAGTGCGCAGTGGGCTCACTCGCAAGTAGACCCCTGGATCCTTCAGGTAATATCTCAAGGGTACATATTGAAATTCGAGACGTCTCCCCCTCGCCGTTTCCAAAAGTCGGCTTTACCGACGTCTCCCTCTGACAGGGAGGCAGTTTTGGAAGCCATTCACAAGCTGTATTCCCAGCAGGTGATAATCAAGGTACCCCTCCTGCAACAGGGAACGGGGTATTATTCCACACTATTGTGGTACCGAAGCCAGACGGCCCGGTGAGACCGATTCTAAATCTAAAATCTAAAATCTTTGAACACTTACATACAGAGGTTCAAATTCAAGATTGAGTCACTCAGAGCAGTGATTGCGAACCTGGAAGAAGGGGACTACATGATGTCTCGGGACATCAAGGATGCTTACCTTCATGTCAAAATTTACCCTTCTCACCAAGGGTACCTCAGGTTATGGTACAGAACTGTCACTATCAGTTCAGACGCTGCCGTAGGGATGGTCCACGGCACCCCGGGTCTTTACCAAGGTAATGGCCGAAATGATATCCCTTCGAAGGAAGGGAATTTTAGTTATCCCTTACTTGGACGATTCCCTGATAAGGGTAAGATCCAGGGAACAGTTGGAAGTCGGTGTAGCACTATCTCAGGTAGTGTTGCGGCAGCACGATTGGATTCTCAATATTCCAAAATCGCAGCTGGTTCCGACGACTTGTCTTCTGTTTCCTAGGGATGTTCCTGGACACAGTCCAGAAAAAAGGTGTTTCTCCCGGAAGAGAAAGCCAGGGAGTTATCCGAGCTAGTCAGGAACCTCCTAAAACCGAACCAAGTCTCAGTGCATCAATGCACAAGGGTTCTGGGTAAAAATGGTGGCTTCCTACGAAGCAATCCCATTCGTTAGATTCCACGCAAGAACTTTCCAGTGGAACCTACTGGACAAATGGTCCGGGTCGCATTTTCAGATGCATCAGCGGATAACCCTGTCACCAAGGACAAGGGTATCCATCATGTGGTGGTTGCAGAGTGCTCATCTTCTAGAGGGCCGCAGATTCGGCATTCAGGACTGGGTCCTGGTGACCACGGATGCCAGCCTGCGAGGCTGGGGAGCAGTCACACAGGGAAGGAATATCCAGGGCTTAGGGTCAAGCCTGGATACATCACTTCACATAAATATCCTGAAGCTAAGGGCCATTTACAATGCTCTAAGCTTAGCAAGACCTCTGCTTCAAGGTCAGCCGGTGTTGATCCAGTCGGACAACATCATGGCAGTCACCCTCGTAAACAGACAGGGTGGCACAAGAAGCAGGAGGGCAATGGCAGAAGCTGCAGGGATTCTTCGCTGGGCGGAAAATCATGTGATAGCACTGTCAACAGTATTCATTCCGGGAGTGGACAACTGGGAAGCAGACTTCCTCAGCACGACCTCCACCCGGGAGAGTGGGGACTTCACCCAGAAGTCGTCCACATGATTAAAAAACTCGACAGGTATTGCGCCAGGTCAAGAGACCCTCAGGCAATAGTTGTAGACGCTCTGGTAACACCGTGGGTGTACCAGTCAGTGTATGTGTTCCCTCCTCTGCCTCTCATACCCAAGGTACTAAGATTGATAAGATGGAGAGGAGAAAGCACTATATTCGTGGCTCCGGATTGGCCAAGAAGGACTTGGTAACCGGAACTTCGAGAGATGCTCACGGAGGATCCGTGGCCTCTACCTCTAAGAAGGGACCTGCTCCAGCAAGGACCCTGTCTGTTCCAAGACTTACCGCGGCTGCGTTTGACGGCATGGCGGATGAACGCCGGATCCTGAAGGAAAAAAGGCATTCCGGATGAAGTCATCCCTATCCTGATCAAAGCCAGGAAGGATGTAACCGCAAAAACATTATCACCGCAATTGGCGAAAATATGTTGCGTGGTGCGAGGCCAGTAAGGCCCGACGGAGGAAATTCAACTGGGTCGATTCCTACATTTCCTGCAAACAGGAGTGTCTATGGGCCTGAAATTGGGGTCCATTAAGGTTCAAATTTTCGGCCCTGTCAATTTTCTTCCAAAAAGAACTAGCTTCAGTCCCTGAAGTTCAGACGTTTGTAAAAGGGGTACTGCATATACAGCCTCCTTTTGTGCCTCCAGTGGCACTTTGGGATCTCAATGTAGTTTTGGGTTCCAAAAGTCACATTGGTTTGAACCACTTAAATCTGTGGAGTTAAAATATCTCACATGGAAAGTGGTCATGCTGTTGGCCCTGGCCTGGGCCAGGCGCGTGTCAGAATTGGCGGCTTTATCCTGAAAAAGCCCTTATCTGATTTTCCATTCGGACAGGGCGGAATTGAGGACTCGTCCTCAGTTTCTCCCCAAGGTGGTTTCAGCGTCTCACCTGAACCAGCCTATTAATGGTGCCTGCGGCTACTAGGGACTTGGAGGCCTCCAAGTTGCTAGACGTTGTCAGTGCCCTGAAAATATATGTTTCCAGGACGGCTGGAGTCAGGAAATCTGACTCGCTGTTTATCCTGTGTGCACCCAACAAGCTGGGTGCTCCTGCTTCTAAGCAGACTATTGCTCGTTGGATTTGTAGTACAATTCAGCTTGCTCATTCTGTGGCAGGCCTGCCACAGCCAAAAATCTGTAAATGCCCACTCCACAAGGAAGGTGGGCTCATCTTGGGCGGCTGCCCGAGGGGTCTCGGCTTTACAACTTTGCCGAGCAGCTACTTGGTCAGGAGCAAATACGTTTGTAAAATTCTACAAAATTGATATCCTGGCTGAGGAGGACCTGGAGTTCTCTCATTTGGTGCTGCAGAGTCATCCGCACTCTCCCGCCCGTTTGGGAGCTTTGGTATAATCCCCATGGTCCTTACGGAGTCCCCAGCATCCACTTAGGACGTTAGAGAAAATAAGAATTTACTTACCGATAATTCTATTTCTCATAGTCCGTAGTGGATGCTGGGCGCCCATCCCAAGTGCGGATTGTCTGCAATACTTGTACATAGTTATTGTTACAAAAATCGGGTTATTATTGTTGTGAGCCATCTTTCAGAGGCTCCTCTGTTATCATGCTGTTAACTGGGTTCAGATCACAGGTTATACGGTGTGATTGGTGTGGCTGGTATGAGTCTTACCCGGGATTCAAAATCCTTCCTTATTGTGTACGCTCGTCCGGGCACAGTATCCTAACTGAGGCTTGGAGGAGGGTCATAGGGGGAGGAGCCAGTGCACACCAGTTAGTCCTAAAGCTTTCTTTAGATGTGCCCAGTCTCCTGCGGAGCCGCTATTCCCCATGGTCCTTACGGAGTCCCCAGCATCCACTACGGACTATGAGAAATAGAATTATCGGTAAGTAAATTCTTATTTTCTACCAGTAGAGGGTTATGGACACGACAGTGGTCAGGTGATGCGGATTTCAAACGGCATTTGGAAGCAACATGAGAAGACGCCGTATTATCAGGCGCAGTCTTTTCGTGGACAAGCGGGCAAAAGGTTCCTCATTTCTGCCCCGTGACAGAGGGAGAGGAAAAAGGCTCCAGAAATCAGCCAGTTCCCAGGAACAGAAACCCTCTCCCGCCTCTGCCAAGCCCTCAGTATACGCTGGGGCTTTACAAGCAGAATCATGCACGGTGGTGGGCCCGTCTCAATGAATTTCAGCGCGCAGTGGGCTCACTCGCAAGTAGACCCCTGGATCCTTCAGGTGATATCTCAGGGGTACAAATTGGAATTCGAGACGTCTCCCCCTCGCCGTTTCCTAAACTCGGCTTTACCGATGTCTCCTTCTGACAGGGAGACAGTTTTGGAAGCCATTCACAAGCTGTATTCCCAACAGGTGATAATCAAGGTACCCCTCCTGCAACAGGGAACAGGGTATTATTCCACACTGTTGTGGTACCGAAGCCGGACGGCTCGGTGAGACCGATTCTAAATCTAAAATCTTTGAACACTTACATACAGAGGTTCAAATTCAAGATTGAGTCACTCAGAGCAGTGATTGCGAACCTGGAAGAAGGGGACTACATGATGTCTCGGGACATCGAGGATGCTTACCTTCATGTCCAAATTTACCCTTCTCACCAAGGGTACCTCAGGTTTATGGTACAGAACTGTCACTATCAGTTCAGACGCTGCCGTATGGATGGTCCACGGCACCCCGGGTCTTTACCAAGGTAATGGCCGAAATGATGATATTCCTTCGAAGGAAGGGAATTTTAGTTATCCCTTACTTGGACGATTCCCTGATAAGGGTAAGATCCAGGGAACAGTTGGAGGTCGGTGTAGCACTATCTCAGGTAGTGTTGCGGCAGCACGATTGGATTCTCAATATTCCAAAATCGCAGCTGGTTCCGACGACTCGTCTTCTGTTCCTAGGGATGATCCTGGACACAGTCCAGAAAAAGGTGTTTCTCCCGGAGGAGAAAGCCAGGGAGTTATCCGAGCTAGTCAGGAACCTCCTAAAACCGAGCCAAGTCTCAGTGCATCAATGCACAAGGGTTCTGGGTAAAATGGTGGCTTCCTACGAAGCAATCCCATTCGGCAGATTCCACGCAAGAACTTTCCAGTGGGACCTGCTGGACAAATGGTCCGGGTCGCATCTTCAGATGCATCAGCGGATAACCCTGTCACCAAGAACAAGGGTGTCCCTCCTGTGTTGGTTGCAGAGTGCTCATCTTCTAGAGGGCCGCAGATTCGGCATTCAGGACTGGGTCCTGGTGACCACGGATGCCAGCCTGCGAGGCTGGGGAGCAGTCACACAGGGAAGGAATTTCCAGGGCTTATGGTCAAGCCTGGAGACATCACTTCACATAAATATCCTGAAGCTAAGGGCCATTTGCAATGCTCTAAGCTTAGCAAGACCTCTGCTTCAAGGTCAGCCGGTGTTGATCCAGTCGGACAACATCACGGCAGTCACCCACGTAAACAGACAGGGTGGCACAAGAAGCAGGAGGGCAATGGCAGAAGCTGCAAGGATTCTTCGCTGGTCGGAAAATCATGTGATAGCACTGTCAGCAGTATTCATTCCGGGAGTGGACAACTGGGAAGCAGACTTCCTCAGCAGACACGACCTCCACCCGGGAGAGTGGGGACTTCACCCAGAAGTCTTCCACATGATTATAAACCGTTGGGAAAAACTCGACAGGTATTGCGCCAGGTCAAGGGACCCTCAGGCAATAGCTGTAGACGCTCTGGTAACACCGTGGGTGTACCAGTCAGTGTATGTGTTCCCTCCTCTGCCTCTCATACCCAAGGTACTGAGATTGATAAGATGGAGAGAAGAAAGCACTATATTCGTGGCTCCGGATTGGCCAAGAAGGACTTGGTAACCGGAACTTCGAGAGATGCTCACGGAGGATCCGTGGCCTCTACCTCTAAGAAGGGACCTGCTCCAGCAAGGACCCTGTCTGTTCCAAGACTTACCGCGGCTGCGTTTGACGGCATGGCGGATGAACGCCGGATCCTGAAGGAAAAAAGGCATTCCGGATGAAGTCATCCCTATCCTGATCAAAGCCAGGAAGGATGTAACCGCAAAACATTATCACCGCATTTGGCGAAAATATGTTGCGTGGTGCGAGGCCAGTAAGGCCCGACGGAGGAAATTCAACTGGGTCGATTCCTACATTTCCTGCAAACAGGAGTGTCTATGGGCCTGAAATTGGGGTCCATTAAGGTTCAAATTTCGGCCCTGTCAATTTTCTTCCAAAAAGAACTAGCTTCAGTCCCTGAAGTTCAGACGTTGTAAAAGGGGTACTGCATATACAGCCTCCTTTTGTGCCTCCAGTGGCACTTTGGGATCTCAATGTAGTTTTTGGGTTCCAAAAGTCACATTGGTTTGAACCACTTAAATCTGTGGAGTTAAAATATCTCACATGGAAAGTGGTCATGCTGTTGGCCCTTGGCGGCTTTATCCTGTAAAAGCCCGTATCTGATTTTCCATTCGGACAGGGCGGAATTGAGGACTCGTCCTCAGTTTCTCCCTAAGGTGGTTTCAGCGTTTCACCTGAACCAACCTATGGTGGTGCCTGCGGCTACTAGGGACTTGGAGGACTCCAAGTTGCTAGACGTTGTCAGGGCCCTGAAAATATATGTTTCCAGAACGGCTGGAGTCAGAAAATCTGACTCGCTGTTATCCTGTATGCACCCAACAAGCTGGGTGCTCCTGCTTCTAAGCAGACTATTGCTCGCGGGATTTGTAGTACAATTCAGCTTGCACATTCTGTGGCAGGCCTGCCACAGCCAAAATCTGTAAATGCCCATTCCACAAGGAAGGTGGGCTCATCTTGGGCGGCTGCCCGAGGGGTCTCGGCTTTACAACTTTGCCGAGCAGCTACTTGGTCAGGGGCAAACACGTTTGCTAAATTCTACAAATTTGATACCCTGGCTGAGGAGGACCTGGAGTTCTCTCATTCGGTGCTGCAGAGTCATCCGCACTCTCCCGCCCGTTTGGGAGCTTTGGTATAATCCCCATGGTCCTTACGGAGTCCCCAGCATCCACTTAGGACGTTAGAGAAAATAAGAATTTACTTACCGATAATTCTATTTCTCATAGTCCGTAGTGGATGCTGGGCGCCCATCCCAAGTGCGGATTGTCTGCAATACTTGTACATAGTTATTGTTACAAAAATCGGGTTATTGCTGTAGTGAGCCATCTTTTATAGAGGCTTCTCTATTATCATGCTGTTAACTGGGTTTAGATCACGAGTTGTACGGTGTGATTGGTGTGGCTGGTATGAGTCTTACCCGGGATTCAAAATCCTTCCTTATTGTGTACGCTCGTCCGGGCACAGTATCCTAACTGAGGCTTGGAGGAGGGTCATAGGGGGAGGGGCCAGTGCACACCAGGTAGTTCTAAAGCTTTACTTTTGTGCCCAGTCTCCTGCGGAGCTGCTATTCCCCATGGTCCTTACGGAGTCCCCAGCATCCACTACGGACTATGAGAAATAGAATTGTCAAAGTCAAAAATATTACATAGAGAGAACATACAAACTACACACATTTAAGTCGCTATACTTGCAAATATGCGCAGCGAGCACAGCAATATATGGTAACACACGCATTTGCTCAGACATGGCACTGAGATGGATTCGGCGCTTGTTTCATACAGTACATGGTTATGATAATGTCGGGCACCAGACATCATGGAGATTTAGAATTGGCTGATGAATTGATGTCATGAATGTGTATTATTTGAACAGAACCAGATGCGCCCGTCATGTTTGGTATTGAAGCAAGCAGATTGATGTGTGGGTTAGTTTGAGGCTTGTTGTGAAGTTGTGGGACATTGCAGCGGATAGATATGATTATATGTATAAAAGCTAAGATCATTTTGTTAGAACAATGAATGATCAAGCCAACCCTTTACTAAGATTTCAGGGCTGAACCTGATTTGCATATACAAAGCAAGAGAGACCCCTCCCCCAGGAACTAGGAAAACAGGCATGGCTAGAAAAGAAGTCAGTTTCAGTTTGCTTGGGGCCTCTGAGGACAGATATACTGTAGCTACTCACACAGCTACCTGGCACCCAGCAGCATGGCGGCTACATCCCCAGGACTGACCTCCAAACTAAAGGCTAAGTATTGAATTCACATGGCTAGATAAGGAAATATAGACAGATTGCTTTAAGGTCAATGGTGCTGGTTTAAATAGGATATTGTAACTTGTTTGTGTGATAGATCTGGGAATATGTGCTGGTAGCAATGGCAGGCTGATATGTGTGGTTACATTGTGATCTGGTCTTGTGATGAATATGCTCTGGTTATTGAGATACTGAAGTTGTTTGGAATGTGAAATTGAATAAGATGGTTCTAGGAAGTTGGATTGTAATTGTGAAAGGTGATTTAGATGGTTTGGAATTGTAAAATCAGAACATATGCATTGTTTTGAGGCTTGGACATTTTGGAATAAAATGGAGTCTTGTGTCTTCTGCTATGTGATTGTGGTGTAGCAGAGAGTGCCATGTGTTTGGACCTGCAAATCTAAAATGGCTGCTGCCGGGTATTTTCCCCTCCCCCTTTCAACCATGTGGTGCAGTCTTTGGAATCATGGGAGTTTTCCCAAAATGGAGTCTAGCTTCTGTCCCATGCGGTATTGTAGGGTTGTGTATATAGGGACAGCCAGTATGGGTAAGGTCAAGTATTTTCTCCACAAAGATTCTCAGCATTGACTAACTGCGCAGCGATTGTCTCTCACATGTGTAGTTTTATCTGCAATCATATTGTTCTTATTGTTATTGTGAGCCATATCTCTCTCTCTCTCTCTCTCTCTTCTCCTCTTTCTCCCTCATTTTCCCTTAAACGTAAATTGTATTGTATTGTATTTCCTGTGTAGTTATCTGGTTAGTTAGTATATGTTATATTGGTAGTGTATAATTGTATTGTATTATTCTTTTGCAAGCATACCATCCATAATATATATATAAGGCGTTAGACCCTAAGCCCAGGTATCTGTGTATTTCTTATAGTGTTAAGTATTCTCAGAGCGTCGGTGACGCTCAAACAGCTTTTAAGTTAATAAGGTTACACTGCATTACATCTACACATTGTCACTGCACAAATGGTTACAGTATAAGTACATTCCTTAAGGTATAGTTAAGGGAGTACCCTTGCGGTACTTTTTGCGCCAATTGCGTACTGTGTTCTTTAACCTTTAACGTGTTTTTAACAGGACAAATATTATAGACATTGTCAGAATTATCGGTAAGTAAATTCTTATTTTACACTATAATAAGTGATTTTTCCCAATAGCTGCTTAATTATCTTATTTGCGCCTAAATCTTTTTTACCCTTCTTGTACCAGGATACTGCAGGGGAGAGCCTGGGGAGCTGCTTCCAGCGGAGCTGTGAAGGGAAAATGGCGCTGGTGTGCTGAGGAAGAAGGCCCCGCCCCCTCAGCGGCGGGCTACTGTCCCGCGTTTTGTGTAACTTAATGGCGGGGTTTTTTACACATATACAGTGCCAGACTGTATATGTGTATTTTTATTGCCAAAAGGTATAATAATTGCTGCCCAGGGCGCCCCCCCCCAGCGCCCTGCACCCTACAGTGACCGGAGTGTGTGGTGTGCTGTGGGAGCAATGGCGCACAGCTGCGGTGCTGTGCGCTACCTTAATGAAGACAGGAGTCTTCTGCCGCCGATTTCGTCGTTCTTCTGTCTTCTGGCTCTGCGAGGGGGACGGCGGCGCGGCTCCGGGAACGGACGATCGAGGTCAGGCCCTGTGTTCGATCCCTCTGGAGCTAATGGTGTCCAGTAGCCTAAGAAGCCCAAGCCAGCTGCAAGCAGGTAGGTTTGCTTCTCTCCCCTCAGTCCCACGTAGCAGTGAGTCTGTTGCCAGCAGATCTCACTGAAAATAAAAAACCTAACAAATACTTTCTTTTCTACCAAGCTCAGGAGAGCCCACTAGGAGCACCCAGCTCTGGCCGGGCACAGATTCTAACTGAGGTCTGGAGGAGGGGCATAGAGGGAGGAGCCAGTGCACACCAGGTAGTACCTAATCTTTCTTTTAGAGTGCCCAGTCTCCTGCGGAGCCCGTCTATTCCCCATGGTCCTTACGGAGTTCCCAGCATCCACTAGGACGTCAGAGAAATAAAGGCTAATACTATTTCTATCAAGCACTTGGCAGACTGCCCTGACTAGGTCATATATACCCTGTGCACCCACATTATCCTCAGTGAAAGAGACAGATTGACCTTCCTCTACTTAGGCCAGCAGTTCCTCAGTGATGTCCTTTCCATGGAAGGGATACGCTGTGCCTTGTCCCCAGTATCCGCAGCAATACTTTCTGTAACTACTGGATTGTATTCTCTCATTACCGAGGCTATGGACAATACAACATGTAACCCATGCTGGGTGGTCTTCAGTTTGCCGGCTGTCTGGATCCCGCGCACAGTATACCGGCGCCGGAATCCCAAAACTTTTTCTCCCTCTTGGGGGTCCACGACCCCCCTGGAGGGAGAATAAATAGCGCGGCGTGCGCAGCAAGCCCGCAAGGGGCTCATTTGCGCTCGTCACGCTGTCGGTATGCTGGCGGTCGGGATCCCGGCACCGGTATGCTGGTCGCCGGCATACCATACTACACCCACCCATGCTGGTTCTTCCATTGCATCTCTGAGGCTCAGAAACAACATGAACCTTCCCACCTCCAGACCTTAGACTTGCTGGCATTACCCTTATCAGACATGATGCATTAAAGGCAATCCCTCAAACCCAGTGATATGGAAACACGGACACACACCCCAGAGATACAGCAGAATATCTGAAGAAACAGAAACTCACTGCACTTCCTGGAGTAGACTGAGGAGGGGGAAGGCGTTTCCATCTCATCTTCTTCACCTGCTGGACTAAACCATCTGATGGGTAGGATTGTTCCTCCTGGCCCAGCCAGCTGGATGACTTATCTCAACATGTTACCCCCGCTGCCAGGGTAGGTACTGAGCGCATCCACCCTATTGTCAGAGTGGATCCAGTCACCTCTCTTGTGCAGGGAGTGAGGCCTAGTCCAGTTCCCAGTGGCTGTAACCCTCTCAATCTCTCTCCCCACATGTACGCTGGTGGTGTGAGGGCCCCCATCCTTCCTGCCGGCTCCAGTGCCCAGCACAATGCCCGTGACTCTCCATGGCTTCCATGGAATCTGTGGCACCTCCGACTCATCCTGCCTAGTTTCTGGGTAAGATGATGGCACTACGTGATCTAAGTGCAGGCGTGAGGGAGGAAAACAGACAAGAATCCTTCTCCTAACAGAGTCCTTCCTTCCAGGGGAAAGAGAGTAGCTCATTATGTGATGACGCCTCAACACCACTCTAATCCCACATGTAATGAAGTCTTTCCACCATTACATACAGCCTGTAAGGATCATCTTTCCAAAGGCGAGCCTCCGAGGACAGAGCAAGACCGGAGAGTGGTCAGCCACTGGGAGACAAACACTAGGGGGTTTATTTACTAAAGTCACCATTTTGTCCGATTTGTGTGTTTTTTTCTAAGTGGCAACACGGGAATTTACTAAGCACAAATCCCGACAGTGTTTGGGCTATTCGTAATGGTTTTGACGGCAAAGTTCAGAAATACGAATGAATAGACCATCGGTCAAACGCGGCTGTTATTTCATACAACACGGGTATTCACTAATCATTCGTATTTGGGTGTTAGTCTCTGAGTGCTCAATTGCGGGTGTATTTTTTTGTGATTCGTATGAAAAAAAAGCAGCAAAAAAATCGACCTGCTTGTTCCTGGCGAGTTTGGATAATCATGCACGGATCAGTGAGATCTGTGCATGGTTATCTATGGGAAAGGGTCTGTTTAGTGTCAAAATGTTAAAATAATTTGTGTGGGGTCCCCCCTCCTAAGCATAACCCTAACCCTGGATGTAAAAATACAGGGAAAAAACTGACTGGGGTTCCCCCATATTTAAACAACCAGCACCGGGCTCTGCGCCTGGTCCTGTGCAAAAAATACAGGAGGCCAAAAAACGTAGTGGTCCCCCGTTTTTTTACCACCAGCACCGGGCTCCACTAGCCAGATACATAATGCCACAGCCGGGGGACACTTTTATATCGGTCCCTGCGGCCCTGGCATTAAATCTCCAACTAGTCACCCCTGGCCGGGGTACCCTGGAGGAGTGGGGAAGCCTTAAATCAAGGGGTCCCCCCCTCCTGCCACCCAATGGCCAGGGGTTAAGCCTGAGGCTGTCCCTCCCATCCGTGGGTGGTGGATGGGAGGCTGATAGCCTTTTGTGACAAAAAAAAATATTGTTTTTAATAGCAGAACTACAAGTCCCAGCAAGCCTACCCCACAAGCTGGAACTTAGAGAACCACAAGTACCAGCATGCGGGGGAGAAACGGGCCCGCTGGTACCTGTAGTTCTACTACAAAAAAAATACCCAAATAAAAACAGAACACAGGCACTGTGAAAGTAAAAGTTTAATGCACATACATGTACACTTACATACATACATACTTACCTATGTTGACAGGAAGCAGTCGGTCCCCTTGTCCAGTAGAATCCAGGGGCACCTGTAAATAAATTTATACTTACAAACAATCCTGTGTAGATCGGTCTCTTCTTATAAGTTATAATCCAGGGACTTGTAAAAACACAACAACGAAAAACCCGATAGACGCACTGAAAGGGGTCCCATGTTTACACATAGATCCCCTTTCCCCGACTGCCGGGTCCCCCCGTGACTCCTGTCAAACAGGGTCCCTTCAGCCAATCAGGGTGGCCACGTCATGGCACTCTCCTGATTGGCTGTGCGCTCCTGCACTGTCAGTCAGGCGGAGCACTGTGGATATAATGTAGCACAGCGGCACTACATTATATCCAATGGTGGGAACTTTGCGGTCTGCAGTAGACCGCGAGGTTAAGTGGGGTCACTCTGAGTGGCAGTACTCAGACGGAGGGACTGTAAGTGTGGCGGTACTCAGACGGAGGGACTGTACCTGCTATAGGGCACACATAGGAGGCAGTACTCAGATGGAGGGACTGTACCTGCTATAGGGCACACATAGGAGGCAGTACTCAGACGGAGGGACTGTACCTGCCATAGGGCACACATAGGAGGCAGTACTCAGACTGAGGGACTGTACCTGCTATAGGGCACACATAGGAGGCGGTACTCAGACGGAGGGACTGTACCTGCTATAGGGCACACATAGGAGGCGGTACTCAGACGGAGGGACTGTACCTGCTATAGGGCACACATAGGAGGCGGTACTCAGACGGAGGGACTGTACCTGCCATAGGACACACATAGGAGGCAGTACTCAGACGGAGGGACTGTACCTGCTATAGGGCACACATAGGAGGCAGTACTCAGACGGAGGGACTGTACCTGCTATAGGGCACACATATGAGGCATTACTCAGACGGAGGTACTGTACCTGCTATAGGGAACACATAGGAGGCGGTACTCAGACGGAGGGACTGTACCTGCTATAGGGCACACATAGGAGGCATTACTCAGACGGAGGGACTGTACCTGCCATAGGGCACACATAGAAGGCAGTACTCAGACTGAGGGACTGTACCTGCTACGAGCACACATAGGAGGCAGTACTCAGACGGAGGGACTGTACCTGCCATAGGGCACACATAGGCGGCATTACTCAGACGGAGGGACTGTACCTGCTATAGGGTACACATAGGAGGCATTACTCAGACTGAGGGACTGTACCTGCTATAGGGCACACATAGGAGGCATTACTCAGACTGAGGGACTGTACCTGCTATAGGGCACACATAGGAGGCATTACTCAGACGGAGGGACTGTACCTGCTATAGGGCACACATAGGAGGCGGTACTCAGACGGAGGGACTGTACCTGCTATAGGGAACACATAGGAGGCGGTACTCAGATGGAGAGACTGTACCTGCTATAGGGCACACATAGGAGGCATAAATCAGACGGAGGGACTGTACCTGCTATAGGGTACACATAGGAGGCAGTACTCAGACGGAGGGACTGTACCTGCTATAGGGCACACATAGGAGGCGGTACTCAGACGGAGGGACTGTACCTGCTATAGGGCACACATAGGAGGTGGTACTCAGACGGAGGGACTGTACCTGCTATAGGGCACACATAGGAGGCATTACTCAGACGGAGGGACTGTACCTGCCATAGGGCACACATAGGCGGCATTACTCAGATGGAGGGACTGTACCTGCTATAGGGCACACATAGGAGGCAGTACTCAGACTGAGGGACTGTACCTGCTATAGGGCACACATAGGAGGCATTACTCAGACTGAGGGACTGTACCTGCTATAGGGCACACATAGGAGGCATTACTCAGACGGAGGGACTGTACCTGCTATAGGGCACACATAGGAGGCGGTACTCAGACGGAGGGACTGTACCTGCTATAGGGAACACATAGGAGGCAGTACTCAGATGGAGGGACTGTACCTGCTATAGGGCACACATAGGAGGCATAAATCAGACGGAGGGACTGTACCTGCTATAGGGTACACATAGGAGGCAGTACTCAGACGGAGGGACTGTACCTGCTATAGGGCACACATAGGAGGCGGTACTCAGACGGAGGGACTGTACCTGCTATAGGGCACACATAGGAGGCAGTACTCAGACGGAGGGACTGTACCTGCTATAGGGCACACATAGGAGGCGGTACTCAGACGGAGGGACTGTACCTGCTATAGGGCACACATAGGAGGCGGTACTCAGACGGAGGGACTGTACCTGCTATAGGGCACACATAGGAGGCGGTACTCAGACGGAGGGACTGTACCTGCCATAGGGCACACATAGGAGGCAGTACTCAGACTGAGGGACTGTACCTGCTACGAGCACACATAGGAGGCAGTACTCAGACGGAGGGACTGTACCTGCCATAGAGCACACATAGGCGGCATTACTCAGACGGAGGGACTGTACCTGCTATAGGGTACACATAGGAGGCATTACTCAGACTGAGGGACTGTACCTGCTATAGGGTACACATAGGAGGCATTACTCAGACTGAGGGACTGTACCTGCTATAGGGAACACATAGGAGGCGGTACTCAGATGGAGGGACTGTACCTGCTATAGGGCACACATAGGAGGCGGTACTCAGACGGAGGGACTGTACCTGCTATAGGGCACACATAGGAGGCGGTACTCAGACGGAGGGACTGTACCTGCCATAGGGCACACATAGGAGGCAGTACTCAGACTGAGGGACTGTACCTGCTACGAGCACACATAGGAGGCAGTACTCAGACGGAGGGACTGTACCTGCCATAGAGCACACATAGGCGGCATTACTCAGACGGAGGGACTGTACCTGCTATAGGGTACACATAGGAGGCATTACTCAGACTGAGGGACTGTACCTGCTATAGGGCACACATAGGAGGCGGTACTCAGACGGAGGGACTGTACCTGCTATAGGGAACACATAGGAGGCGGTACTCAGATGGAGGGACTGTACCTGCTATAGGGCACACATAGGAGGCATAAATCAGATGGAGGGACTGTACCTGCTATAGGGTACACATAGGAGGCAGTACTCAGACGGAGGGACTGTACCTGCTATAGGGCACACATAGGAGGCGGTACTCAGACGGAGGGACTGTACCTGCTATAGGGCACACATAGGAGGCAGTACTCAGACGGAGGGACTGTACCTGCTATAGGGAACACATAGGAGGCAGTACTCAGATGGAGGGACTGTACCTGCTATAGGGCACACATAGGAGGCAGTACTCAGACGGAGGGACTGTACCTGCTATAGGGCACACATAGGAGGCAGTACTCAGATGAAGGGACTGTACCTGCTATAGGGAACACATAGGAGGCAGTACTCAGACGGAGGGACTGTACCTGCTATAGGGCACACATAGGAGGCAGTACTCAGATGGAGGGACTGTACCTGCTATAGGGCACACATAGGAGGCAGTACTCAGACGAAGGGACTGTACCTGCTATAGGGCACACATAGGAGGCAGTACTCAGACGGAGGGACTGTACCTGCTATAGGGAACACATAGGAGGCAGTACTCAGACGGAGGGACTGTATCTGCTATAGGGAACACATAGGAGGCAGTACTCAGACGGAGGGACTGTACCTGCTATAGGGAACACATAGGAGGCAGTACTCAGACGGAGGGACTGTACCTGCCATAGGGCACACATAGGCGGCATTACTCAGACGGAGGGACTGTACCTGCTATAGGGTACACATAGGAGGCATTACTCAGACTGAGGGACTGTACCTGCTATAGGGCACACATAGGAGGCGGTACTCAGACGGAGGGACTGTACCTGCTATAGGGAACACATAGGAGGCGGTACTCAGATGGAGGGACTGTACCTGCTATAGGGCACACATAGGAGGCATAAATCAGATGGAGGGACTGTACCTGCTATAGGGTACACATAGGAGGCAGTACTCAGACGGAGGGACTGTACCTGCTATAGGGCACACATAGGAGGCGGTACTCAGACGGAGGGACTGTACCTGCTATAGGGAACACATAGGAGGCAGTACTCAGATGGAGGGACTGTACCTGCTATAGGGCACACATAGGAGGCGGTACTCAGACGGAGGGACTGTACCTGCTATAGGGCACACATAGGAGGCGGTACTCAGACGGAGGGACTGTACCTGCTATAGGGCACACATAGGAGGCGGTACTCAGACGGAGGGACTGTACCTGCCATAGGGCACACATAGGAGGCAGTACTCAGACTGAGGGACTGTACCTGCTACGAGCACACATAGGAGGCAGTACTCAGACGGAGGGACTGTACCTGCCATAGGGCACACATAGGCGGCATTACTCAGACGGAGGGACTGTACCTGCTATAGGGCACACATAGGAGGCATTACTCAGACTGAGGGACTGTACCTGCTATAGGGCACACATAGGAGGCATTACTCAGACTGAGGGACTGTACCTGCTATAGGGCACACATAGGAGGCGGTACTCAGACGGAGGGACTGTACCTGCTATAGGGAACACATAGGAGGCGGTACTCAGATGGAGGGACTGTACCTGCTATAGGGCACACATAGGAGGCATTACTCAGACTGAGGGACTGTACCTGCTATAGGGCACACATAGGAGGCGGTACTCAGACGGAGGGACTGTACCTGCTATAGGGCACACATAGGAGGCAGTACTCAGATGGAGGGACTGTACCTGCTATAGGGCACACATAGGAGGCAGTACTCAGACGGAGGGACTGTACCTGCTATAGGGCACACATAGGAGGCAGTACTCAGACGGAGGGACTGTACCTGCTATAGGGCACACATAGGAGGCAGTACTCAGACGGAGGGACTGTACCTGCCATAGGGCACACATAGGAGGCAGTACTCAGACGGAGGGACTGTACCTGCCATAGGGCACACATAGGAGGCATTACTCAGACGGAGGGACTGTACCTGCTATAGGGCACACATATGAGGCGATACTCAGACGGAGGGACTGTACCTGCCATAGGGCACACATAGGAGGCAGTACTCAGACTGAGGGACTGTACCTGCTATAGGGCACACATAGGAGGCAGTACTCAGACGGAGGGACTGTACCTGCTATAGGGCACACATAGGAGGCGGTACTCAGACGGAGGGACTGTACCTGCCATAGGGCACACATAGGAGGCATTACTCAGACGGAGGGACTGTACCTGCTATAGGGTACACATAGGAGGCATTACTCAGACTGAGGGACTGTACCTGCTATAGGGCACACATAGGAGGCATTACTCAGACTGAGGGACTGTACCTGCTATAGGGCACACATAGGAGGCGGTACTCAGACGGAGGGACTGTACCTGCTATAGGGAACACATAGGAGGCGGTACTCAGATGGAGGGACTGTACCTGCTATAGGGCACACATAGGAGGCATAAATCAGACGGAGGGACTGTACCTGCTATAGGGTACACATAGGAGGCATTACTCAGACGGAGTGACTGTACCTGCTATAGGGCACACATACGAGGTGGTACTCAGACGGAGGGACTGTACCTGCTATAGGGAACACATAGGAGGCGGTACTCAGACGGAGGGACTGTACCTGCTATAGGGAACACATAGGAGGCGGTACTCAGACGGAGGGACTGTACCTGCTATAGGGCACACATACGAGGTGGTACTCAGACGGAGGGACTGTACCTGCTATAGGGAACACATAGGAGGCAGTACTCAGACGGAGGGACTGTACCTGCTATAGGGCACACATAGGAGGCAGTACTCAGACGGAGGGACTGTACCTACTAAAGGGTACACATAGGAGGCAGTACTCAGACGGAGGGACTGTACCTGCTATTGGGCACACATAGAAGGCAGTACTCAGACGGAGGGACTGTACCTGCTATTGGGCACACATAGGAGGCAGTACTCAGACGGAGGGGCTGTACCTACTAAAGGGTACACATAGGAGGCAGTACTCAGGCGGAGGGACTGTACCTGCTATTGGGCACAGATAGGAGGCAGTACTCAGACGGAGAGACTGTACCTGCTATAGGGCACACATAGGAGGCGGTACTCAGACGGAGGGACTGTACCTGCTATAGGGCACACATAGGAGGCGGTACTCAGACGGAGGGACTGTACCTGCTATAGGGAACACATAGGAGGCGGTACTCAGACGGAGGGACTGTACCTGCTATAGGGCACACATAGGAGGCGGTACTCAGACGGAGGGACTGTACCTGCTATAGGGCACACATAGGAGGCGGTACTCAGACGGAGGGACTGTACCTGCTATAGGGAACACATAGGAGGCAGTACTCAGATGGAGGGACTGTACCTGCTATAGGGCACACATAGGAGGCGGTACTCAGACGGAGGGACTGTGCCTGCTACGAGCACACATAGTAGCAGTACTCAGACGGAGGGACTGTACCTGCTAAAGGGCACACATAGAAGGCGGTACTCAGACGGAGGGACTGTACCTGCTATAGGGAACACATAGGAGGCATTACTCAGACGGAGGAACTGTACCTGCTATGGGGCACACATAGGAGGCAGTACTCAGACAGAGGGACTGTACCTGCTATAGGGAACACATAGGAGGCAGTACTCAGACGGAGGGACTGTACCTGCTATTGGGCAAACATAGGAGGCAGTACTCAGACGGAGGGACTGTACCTGCTATAGGGCACACATAGGAGGCAGTACTCAGGCGGAGGGACTGTACCTGCTAAAGGGCACACATAGAAGGCAGTACTCAGACGGAGGAACTGTACCTGCTATGGGGCACACATAGGAGGCAGTACTCAGACGGAGGGACTGTACCTGCTATTGGGCAAACATAGGAGGCAGTACTCAGACGGAGGGACTGTACCTGCTATAGGGAACACATAGGAGGCAGTACTCAGACGGAGGGACTGTACCTGCTTTAGGGCACACATAGGAGGCAGTACTCAGACGGAGGGACTGTACCTGCTATAGGGCACACATAGGAGGCAGTACTCAGACGGAGGGACTGTACCTGCTATAGGGCACACATATGAGGCATTACTCAGACGGAGGGACTGTACCTGCTATAGGGCACACATAGGAGGCAGTACTCAGACGGAGGGACTGTACCTGCAATAGGGCACACATAGGAGGCAGTACTCTGACGGAGGGACTGTACCTGCTAAAGGGCACACATATGAGGCATTACTCAGACGGAGGTACTGTACCTGCTATAGGGAAAACATAGGAGGCTGTACTCAGACGGAGGAGCTGTACCTGCTATAGGGCACACATAGGAGGCGGTACTCAGACAGAGGGACTGTACCTGCTATAGGGCACACATAGGAGGCAGTACTCAGACGGAGGGACTGTACCTGCTATAGGGCACACATAGGAGGCGGTACTCAGACGGAGGAGCTGTACCTGCTATAGGGCACACATAGGAGGCGGTACTCAGACAGAGGGACTGTACCTGCTATAGGGCACACATAGGAGGCATTACTCAGACGGAGGGACTGTACCTGCTGTAGGGCAAACATATGAGGCAGTACTAAGACGGTGGTACTATAGAAGGGAAGGATGCAGCTGCGGGTATTCTGAATCAGACCCTATATTATTAAGTCACTGTACCAATTGTAAAGAAGCAGTTACCAGAAGGGATGATGAAGTGAACGAAGTATATGATAAGAAATAACCTCTTACCTGGTGATGTGAGGGGCCGGTGACTGTCCATCCGCACATCCTCGTACAGATCCCTGTGCGCTTCCAAATACTCCCACTCCTCCATGGAGAAATAGACAGTGATGTTCTCATATCTTACAGGAACCTGACACACACAATGATACAGTCATCACCCAGACACGTCCCCTGGTGTTACTGTACAATGTCCCATTCCCAGCAGTCACCTCTCCAGTCATCACCCAGACACATCCCCTGGTGTTACTGTATAATGCCCCATTCCCAGCAGTCACCTCTCCAATCATCACCCAGACACGTCCCCTGGTGTTACTGTATAATGTCCCATTTCCAGCAGTCACCTCTCCAGTCATCACCCAGACACATCCCCTGGTGTTACTGTATAATGTCCCATTCCCAGCAGTCACCTCTCCAGTCATCACCCAGACACGTCCCCTGGTGTCACTGTATAATGTCCCATTCCCAGCAGTCACCTCTCCAGTCATCACCCAGACACGTCCCCTGGTGTTACTGTATAATGTCCCATTCCCAGCAGTCACCTCTCCAGTGATCACCCAGACACGTCCCCTGGTGTTACTGTATAATGTCCCATTCCCAGCAGTCACCTCTCCAGTCATCACCCAGACACATCCCCTGGTGTTACTGTATAATGTCCCATTCCCAGCAGTCACCTCTCCAATCATCACCCAGACACGTCCCCTGGTGTTACTGCATAATGTCCCATTTCCAGCAGTCACCTCTCCAGTCATCACCCAGACACATCCCCTGGTGTTACTGCATAATGTCCCATTCCCAGCAGTCACCTCTCCAGTCATCACCCAGACACATCCCCTGGTGTTACTGTATAATGTCCCATTCCTTGCAGTCACCTCTCCAATCATCACCCAGACACATCCCCTGGTGTTACTGTATAATGTCCCATTCCCAGCAGTCACCTCTCCAGTGATCACCCAGACACGTCCCCTGGTGTTACTATATAGTGTCCCATTCCCAGCAGTCACCTCTCCAGTCATCACCCAGACACGTCCCCTGGTGTTACTGTATAATGTCCCATTCCCAGCAGTCACCTCTCCAATCATCACCCAGACACGTCCCCTGGTGTTACTGTATAATGTCCCATTTCCAGCAGTCACCTCTCCAGTCATCACCCAGACACATCCCCTGGTGTTACCGTATAATGTCCCATTCCCAGCAGTCACCTCTCCAGTCATCACCCAGACACATCCCCTGGTGTTACTGTATAATGTCCCATTCCCAGCAGTCACCTCTCCAATCATCACCCAGACACGTCCCCTGGTGTTACTGTATAATGTCCCATTCCCAGCAGTCACCTCTCCAATCATCACCCAGACACGTCCCCTGGTGTTACTGTATAATGTAGCATTCCCAGCAGTCACCTCTCCAGTCATCACCCAGACACATCCCCTGGTGTTACTGTATAATGTCCCATCTCCAATCATCACCCAGACACATCCCCTGGTGTTACTGTATAATGTCCCATTCCCAGCAGTCACCTCTCCAGTAATCACCCAGACACATCCCCTGGTGTTACTGTATAATGTCCCATTCCCAGCAGTCACCTCTCCAGTCATCACCCAGACACATCCCCTGGTGTTACTGTATAATGTCCCATTCTCGGCAGTCACCTCTCCAATCATCACCCAGACACGTCCCCTGGTGTTACTGTATAATGTCCCATTCCCGGCAGTCACCTCTCCAGTCATCACCCAGACACATCCCCTGGTGTTACTGTATAATGTCCCATTCCCAGCAGTCACCTCTCCAGTTATTACCCAGACACGTCCCCCGGTGTTACTGTATAATGCCCCATTCCCGGCAGTCACCTCTCCAGTCATCACCCGGACACGTCTCCCGGTGTTACTGTATAATGTCCCATTCCCAGCAGTCACCTCTCCAGTCATCATCCAGACACATCCCCCGATGTTACTGTATAATGTCCCATTCCCAGCAGTCACCTCTCCAATCATCACCCAGACACGTCCCCTGGTGTTACTGTATAATGTCCCATTCCCAGCAGTCACCTCTCCAGTAATCACCCAGACACATCCCCTGGTGTTACTGTATAATGTCCCATTCCCAGCAGTCACCTTTCCAGTCATCACCCAGACACGTCCCCCGGTGTTACTGTATAATGTCCCATTCCCAGCAGTCACCTTTCCAGTCATCACCCAGACACGTCCCCCGGTGTTACTGTATAATGTCCCATTCCCAGCAGTCACCTCTCCGGTCATCACCCAGACACGTCCCCCGGTGTTACTGTATAATGCCCTATTCCCAGCAGTTACCTCTCCAGTCATCGCCCAGACACGTCCATTGTAGTTACTGTATAATGTCCCATTCCCAGCAGTCACCTCTCCAGTCATCACTCAGACACATCCCCCAGTGTTACTGTATAATGCCCCATTCCCAGCAGTCACCTCTCCAGTCATCACCCAGACACATCCCCTGGTGTTACTGTATAATGTCTCATTCCCAGCAGTCACCTCTCCAGTCATCACCCAGACACATCCCCTGGTGTTACTGTATAATGCCCCATTCCCAGCAGTCACCTTTCCAGTCATCACCCAGACACGTCCCCCGGTGTTACTGTATAATGTCCCATTCCCAGCAGTCACCTCTCCGGTCATCACCCAGACACGTCCCCTGGTGTTACTGTATAATGTCCCATTCCCAGCAGTCACCTCTCCAATCATCACCCAGACACGTCCCCCGGTGTTACTGTATAATGCCCCATTCCCAGCAGTCACCTCTCCGGTCATCACCCAGACACGTCCCCTGGTGTTACTGTATAATGTCCCATTCCTGGCAGTCACCTCTCCAATCATCACCCAGACACGTCCCCCGGTGTTACTGTATAATGCCCCATGCCCAGCAGTCACCTCTCCAGTCATCACCCAGACACGTCCCCCGGTGTTACTGTATAATGCCCCATTCCCAGCAGTCACCTCTTCAGTCATTACCCAGACACATCCCCTGGTGTTACTGTATAATGTCCCATTCCCAGCAGTCACCTCTCCAGTCATCACCCGGACACGTCCTTCGTGTTACTGTATCATGCCCCATTCCCAGCAGTCACATCTCCAGTCATCACCCAGACATCCCCTAGTGTTACTGTATAATGTCCCATTCCCAGCAGTCACCTCTCCAGTCATCACACAGACACGTCCCCTGGTGTTACTGTATAATGTCCCATTCCCAGCCATCAACTCTCCAGTCATCACCCAGACACATCCCCTGGTGTTACTGTATAATGGCCCATTCCCAGCAGTCACCTCTCCAGTCATTACCCAGACACATCCCCCGGTGTTACTGTATAATGTCCCATTCCCAGCAGTCACCTCTCCAGTCATCACACGGATACGTCCCTCGTGTTACTGTATAATGTCCCATTCCCGGCAGTCACCTCTCCAGTCATCACCCAGACACGTCCCCTGGTGTTACTGTATAATGCCCCATTCCCAGCAGTCACCTCTCCAGTCATCACCCGGACACATCCTCCGGTGTTACTGTATAATGTCCCATTCCCGGCAGTCACCTCTCTAGTCATCATCCAGACACATCCTCCGGTGTTACTGTATAATGTCCCATTCCCGGCAGTCACCTCTCCAGTAACCATCCAGACACATCCCCCTGTGTTAATGTATAATGTCCCATTCCCTGCAGTCACCTCTCCAGTCATCACCCAGACACATCCCCCGGTGTTACTGTATAATGTCCTATTCCCAGCAGTCACCTCTCCAGTTATCACCCAGACACGTCCCCCGGTGTTACTGTATAATGTCTCATTCCCAGCAGTCACCTCTCCAGTCATCACCCAGACACATCCCCTGGTGTTACTGTATAATGCCCCATTCCCAGCAGTCACCTCTCCAATCATCACCCAGACACGTCCCCCGGTGTTACTGTATAATGCCCCATTCCCAGCAGTCACCTCTCCGGTCATCACCCAGACACATCCCCCGGTGTAACTGTATAATGTCCCATTCCCAGCAGTCACCTCTCCAGTCGTCACCCAGACACATCCCCTGGTGTTACTGTATAATGTCCAGTTCCCAGCAGTCACCTCTCCAGTCATCACCCAGACATGTCCCCTGGTGTTCCTATATAATGCCCCATTCCCAGCAGTCACCTCTCCAGTCATCACCCAGACACGTCCCCCGGTGTTACTGTATAATGTCCCATTCCCAGCAGTCACCTCTCCGGTCATCACCCAGACACGTCCCCTGGTGTTACTGTATAATGTTCCATTCCCAGCAGTCACCTCTCCAATCATCACCCAGACACGTCCCCCGGTGTTACTGTATAATGCCCCATTCCCAGCAGTCACCTCTCCGGTCATCACCCAGACACATCCCCTGGTGTTACTGTATAATGTCCCATTCCCAGAAGTCACCTCTCCAGTCAGCAGCTGAATGATCTTGTTGGTGAGTTCCAGGATCTTCTGGTCATTGTGTCTTTTATGTATCAGTGAGTGAGGTGGAGGCACCAGGATGGGGCTCTGGGTCCTGCTCAGTCCTCCTGGCACATGGGAATGGCTGCTGGGTGTCTCACACTCACCAGATGTCTTCTTCACTACTGTGTAATCCTGTGTATGTGGGGAGACACTAAATATCACTGTATACACCCCCAGTTCCCCTCACCCCCCCCCCCCCAGTTATGTCCCTGTATTATTAGTATAGATATAAGTGGTCACTTTGACACTCCCAGGTCGCCTCACCTCCCCAGTCATGTCCCTGTATTATTACTATAGATATATATACGTTATGGTAAGAACTTACCGTTGATAACAGTATTTCTCCTATGTCCACAGGTTTCCACAGGTTAACAATGGAATATGATGGAGCGACAGCGGATTGGTACCAAACAATCACAAGCTTTCTGGCCTCCCAGGATGAAACGGGCTCGTCCATATATCCCCGCCCACTGGCTCTGTCAAATCAGTTGTATTCCAAAGCATTTAGTCAGGAGCATTATGTAGAACCCTATTCAGGCGAGAAGAACACACATACACACCCTTCCATACAAGAGGGAAGAGGTTAGTGAGTATAAAGATTCTCAAATCAGGTGCGTCAGGGTGGGATCCTTGTGGACATAGGAGAAATACCATTATCAACGGTAAGTTCTCACCATAACGTATATTTCTCCGGCAGGGTCCACAGGTTATCCACAGGATAACAATGGGATTTCCCAAAGCAATTTTTAGTGGTGGGGACGCTGCTGATTAGACAGGAGAACCTTAAGCCCGAATTCAGCGTCATGAGATGCAAACGTATCCAAAGCGTAATGTCTAATGAATGTGTTAATGGAAGACCATGTGGCTGCCTTACATATCTGTTCTGCTGAAGCACCATGTTGTGCTGCCTATGAAGGACCTACCTTACTTGTTGAGTGAGCAGAGACATTGGCCGAAACAGGGAGATCAGCTCGAGAATATGCTTCTGAAATTGTCCTTCGAAGCCATCTTGCTAACATCTGTTTAGTAGCAGGCCATCCCCTCTTGTGAAATCTGTAGAGCATGGCACTGGTACGATCCAAGTAGATTCTTAATGCACGGACTACATCCAGCGACGCTTCTCCCGCAGAAAGTCCTGACACCTGGAAAGCCGGGACTACAATTTCTTTGTTAAGGTGAAACTTAGAGACCACCTTAGGAAGATAACTAGACCTAGTTCTGAGAACCGCTTCATCTGGATAAAGCTCTTCTAGCTGATGTCATAGTCAGTAGAAAGAGTACTTTAGCTGTCAACCATTTAAGATCCACTTTATTAAGTGGTTCATACGGAGCACCCTGAAGGGCTTTGAGGACCAGACTTAAATCCCAAGGTACTGCAGGAGGAACAAAGGGTGGTTGAATGCGCAGCACTCCCTGGAAAAAAGTATGCACATCCTGTAAGGTAGCAATCTTCTTTTGAAACCATACAGTTAATGCTGACACTTGAACTCTCAAGGAAGCCACCTTCAAACCCTTATCCATTCCTGCCTGAAGGAAATCTAAGATTCTGGATACTCTGATAGATTTTGGATCCATACTTCTTTCACTGCACCAATGAATATAGGCTTGCCATATTCGGTGATATATGCGAGCTGAGGAAGGTTTCCTTGCTCTGAGCATAGTTTGAATTACCTGTTGTGAGAATATTCTTGACTTCAGTATAGAGGTTTCAACAGCCATGCCGTCAAAGACAGCCGATCCAGATGCCTGTGATAACAAGGAGCCTGCATCTGTAGATCTGGACGTTAAGGGAGCAGAATTGGAGCATCCATTGACATCCTCTGCAGATCTATGTACCAATGCCTTCTGGGCCAAGCCGGAGCTATCAGAATCACGGCACTCTTTGCTTGCTTTATTTTCCTCACCACCCTGGGTAGCAGGGGGATTGGAGGAAACAGATATACCAGATGAAAGTCCCATTTCACTGACAGTGCGTCCACAAGGATCGCTTCGGGGTCCTTTGTTCTTAACCTGTATGCCGGAACCTTGTTGTTCAGACGGGACGCCATGAGATCTATCTCTGGCAACCCCCCTTGTCTACTAGAGTCTGAAAGACCTCTGGGTGTAGAGCCCATTCGCTTACTTGAATGGTGTTTCAACTGAGAAAGTCCGCTTCCCAGTTTAGGACTCCTGGAGCGAACACTGCGGACAATGCTGGAAGATGGAGTTCTGCCCACCTTAGTATGCGACTTACCTCTTTCATAACTTTTTGCCTGCGAGTTCCTCAGTGATGGTTGAGGTACGCTACTGCCGTTGCATTGTCCGAGCGGATCTGGACTGGTTTTCCTTGCAGAATGTCCTTTGCCTGAATCAGTGCCATGTATATGGCCCGGAGTTCCAACAGGTTTATTGACAGGCGACTTTCTTCTGTGGTCCATTGTCCCTGGAACCATAATCTTCCGGACATTGCTCCCCAGCCCTGTAGACTGGCATCCGTTCGGATCTCCCAATCTGATATCCAAAAGGGTCTTCCCTTGTCTAGATGGGATGTCTGTAGCCACCAGACTAATGACCTTTTTACTTTTACTGGAAGTACCATCATTTGTTTCTTTATTTTCTGATGTACTCCATTCCATCTGGCCAGAATCAGATGCTGTAGAGGTCTTGAGTGGAATTGTGCATATTCCACCATGTCGAATGTAGACACCATCAAACCCATCACTCGCATTGCTGCGTGAATTGATATTGTCTGACTGTGTAACAATTCCTGAGTCATTAACTGCACCTTGGATATCTTTTCCCGAGGTAAGAACATTTCCTGCAGACTTGAATCATCCTCTGTGACGGAATCAGAGACGACTTTGCCCAATTTATGAGCCATCCGTGTTTCTGTAGACAAGCTATTGACTGTTGGAGATGGCTCAAAAGCAGTTCCTGGGATTGTGCCAGGATTAAAAGATCGTCGAGGTATGGAAAAATCCTTATCCCCTGTTTGGAGATAAACTGCCATAACCACCATGGTCTTGGTAAATACTCTGGGGGCTGTGGCTAACCCAAAGGGTAAGGCCTGGAACTGAAAATGTTGCCGGAGGATGGCGAACCTGAGGTAACACTGATGGGACAATGCTATAGGCACATGCAGGTAAGCATCCTGTATATCCAGAGATACCATGTAACCCCCTGATTCCATGGCCAAAACTATGGAGCGTAATGTCTCCATGTGGAACCTTGGGACCCAAATTTATCTGTTTAACGTTTTGAGATTGAGAATTGCCCGGAATTATCCATTTGGTTTCTGAACCAAAAATAGGTTGGAGTAAAAACCCTGCCAACATTGCACCGGGGGTACTGGAATAATTACCCCAGACTGAAGCAATTTCTGAACTGCTTCTTGCAGGGCTCTGGCCTTCGTCTCTATATGAGATGGGCTGGTGCAAAAAAACCTTTGAGGAGGCTGCTTCTTGAAAGGGAAAACATAACCCAGAGATACCACTTCTTACACCCAAGCATCTGTCGTCGACTGTTGCCATATGTGTGTAAACTGAAGAAGTCCGCCCCCTACCTTGGGGTTCCCCAAATGGAGGCCCGCACCATCAGGCTGATGGCTTATGTTCTGGTTTGGAAGCTGGCCCTCTGGTGGCCCATTGCTTCTTTGCTTTACCAGACTTATAGTACTGGGACTGCTTAGAATAATTTTTGCCTTTTGTTTTACCTTGCCACCGAAATGGCCGAAACTCCGAACCTCTAGGCCTAGGGTTATAACTGGCAGGAAACCTGACCTTCTTGGACTCTGCTTCTGACTCCAGAATATCTGTCAATTCCTTACCAAAGAGAATATTCCTAACAAAAGGCAAAGCTTCCAGAACCTTCTTGGATTCTGAATCAGCTTTCCATGTATGCAGCCAAATTGCTCTGTGAGCAGATACCGTTAAGGCTGATGCTTTGGAAGTAATCGTACCCATATCCATTGCTGCTTCTTCTAAGAATTACGCAGCCTGTTTTATATGAGCTATATGAGACTCCTGCTCCCTAGTAGGTGCTGAGAGCCCATTTTCCAGTTCATCAGCCCATTCAACTACCGCTTTTGCCATCCAGGCTGAGGCCATAGCTGGCCTTATGACTGCCCCTGACAGAGCAAAAATGTTTTTCAAAAACCCATCCACTCTTCTGTCTGTGACATCATTTAACGATGTTGATGATAAAGGCAAAATAGATTTTCGCACTAATCGAATGACGTGCGTATCTACCTTAGGAGGCACTTCTCTTTTTAAACAGTCCCCAGTTGGAAAAGGCTAATAGGAATCCCATTTTTTTTTTAATTCTATATTTCGTATTGGGTATAGCCCAAGCTTCCTCCATCATTTCTGTCAGTTCCTCTGACCCTGGAAACTCAACCCTAACTGTTTTGGGACGTTTAAACGCAGGTGCTTTAGTTTTTATTATTGGCTCTGCTGAATCCTCTAGAGACAGAATAGCCTTCATTGCTACAATTAACTCAGCTATATCCTCTGAGCTGAAACCTTCTACATGTTGTTCATATGGTGAAGTAGCGTATATGGAGTCATCATCTGTTGTATCATCCTGTGTAGCCTGTGAATTTGATGATATATTAACCCTTGGTTTATCAGCTAGTTGATTTGTGGAAGCTGTTGGGGCTAAACCATAAGACGGGAGCTGCATGTATGGGTTAATAGTGTACCCTATTCCTGAGGTTGAAGCTGTAGGGACCAACCTGTCAGCTATACTGGATAAGGTCTGTGCAAACATAGCCCAAGGTGGATCTATCTGTCGTTGAACAGGGATCTGCCTTGCAATCTGCTGAAACGCAAAACAATTTGCACATTACCCATCATGTGCCAGATGCTGAGCTAATAACCCCACCTTGCAGGATAAACATGTTATGAGTGTTGGTGTTACTGTTAATGTAACCTCGTCACCTTTGCTGCTCTTACACCTGATAAATAATCAGCTTTACACAGTATACTACACAATCTGTGACTGTAATCACTTTACTTGTATTAAAGTGATATCAATCTGACCCCAACCCAAGCACCAGCACTGAGGCTCAGAAGAAACACTGACAAACATATATAAAGTCAGCAATCACACTAGCAGTCAGTCACGTTACATATTAGTCACATGAGCATATTATCAACTACGAACACATTTCAAGAATGTAGGAGAACATCTACTGCATTCTGTTCTATACAGTTATTTAACGTATTCAGACGCATTGCGAATAAAACCACAGTAATGTACACAGACTCATATGCAATAGGCACTAAACTTAACTATTCATACTAACAAAAGTAGATAGAAATTTATTGCTGTATAACCCTTACTCAGTAGAGTGGGATACAGGGAGACTCACCCCACTTCCAGGATCGCTCAATACGTTCGCGAACGCTGAGTGGATCCAGACGCTACTAGTGTACACTGCCGCTCCGGTACTTTTTAGTGGACACAAACGCTCAGTGAACGTTAGTGCATGCAGACGCTCATGTCTGCGACCCAGTCCCTTAGCGGTAATGCTTAGTGTATACAGACGCAGCGGCCTATGCTGCGACCGAGACCCCTCGTGGCAGCGTCTGAGACGGAAGTGAGGCAATCAGTTAATGGCTGGAGATGCACGGAAACTGGTCATGAACTGGGGGGAGCGGCGGCCAGGAGAGCGTCTGACTCGCCACCGCTGACATCAACCCTAGGGATCGCAGCCTCAAACTAATCCTGGTGCCTTTTGATCCCTAAGACCTAGCGTTGGAGCACCCGTGGTGGCGGCGCACCAGCTACTGTTTGGTATCCTCCTCCCAAAACAGTGCGGCTGTGTCTGTATTCCCCTTCTAAGCGGAACCAATGCCTTACCTTCTCCCCGTGCTCCGGCCACAGCCTGGTAACGTCTGCTGGACCTGCTAGTATATCCGACACAGACGCCCGTCGAGACAGCACTTGTAATGTGGGTAAGCGTTGTTGCGACCCGGCGGATAGTTGTTGGAGCAACTCTTTCCAATATGCGTGTAAGACGCTGCTAGGAAAGATCACTTAAAACAATGTAGTAAGACTACAAAAATAAAATAAGAAAGCTTAGGGCTGCCAAACACAGCAGCATTTGACTGAGCCAGTGGGCGGGGATATATGGACGAGCCTGGTGCATCCTGGGAGGCCAGAAAGCTTGTGATCGTTTGGTACCAATCCGCTGTCACTCCATCATATCCCATTGTTATCCTGTGGATAACCTGTGGACCCAGCCAGAGAAAAGTTATGTCACTGTGACACTCCCAGATCCCCTCACCTCCCCAGTCATGTCCCTCTATTATCACTATAGATATAAGTGATGTCATTGTAACACTCCCAGATCCCCTCACCTCCCCAGTCATGTCTCTGTATTATTACTATAGATATATGTGATGTCACTGTGACGTTTCCAGATCCCCTCACTTCCCCAGTCATGTCCCTGTATTATTACTGTAGATATGTGATGTCACTATGACGCTCCCAGATCCCCTCACCTCCCCAGTCATGTCCCTGTATTATTACTGTAGATATAAGTGATGTCACTGTGACACTCCCAGATCCGCTCACCTCCCCAGTCATGTTCCTGTATTATAATTATAAATATAAGTGATGTTATTGTGACGTTCCCAGATCCCCTCACCACACCAGTCATGTCCCTGTATTATTACTATAGATTTAAGCGGTCATTGTGACATTTCCAGATCCCCTCACCTCCCCAGTCATGTCCCTGTATTATTACTATAGATATAAGTGATGTCACTGTGACGTTCCCAGATCCCCTCACTTCCCCAGTCATGTCCCTGTATTATTACTGTAGATATGTGATGTCACTGTGACGTTCCCAGATCCCCTCACCTCCCCAGTCATGTTCCTGTATTATAACTATAGATTTAAGTGATGTCATTATGACATTTCCAGATCCCCTCACCTCCCCAGTCATGTCCCTGTATTATTACTATAGATATAAGTGATGTCCCTGTGATGTTCCCAGATCCCCTCACCTCCCCAGTGATGTCCCTGTATTATTACAATAGATATAAGTGACGTCACTGTGACATTTCCAGATCCCTTCACCTCCCCAGTCATGTCTCTGTGTTATTACTAAAGATATGTGACGTCACAGTGACACTCCCAGATCCCCTCACCTCCCCAGTCATGTCACTGTGTTATTACTATAGATATAAGTGATGTCACTGTGACGTTTCCAGATCCCCTCACTTCCCCAGTCATGTCCCTGTATTATTAATGTAGATATGTGATGTCACTGTGACGTTCACAGATCCCCTCACCTCCCCAGTCATGTCCCCGTATTATTACTATAGATATAAGTGATGTCCCTGTGACGTTTCCAGATCCCCTCACCTCCCCAGTCATGTCCCTGTATTATTACTGTAGATATGTGATGTCACTGTGACGTTCCCAGATCCCCTCACCTCCTCAGTCATGTCCCTGCATTATTACTATAGGTATAAGTGATGTCACTGTGACACTCCCAGATCCCCTCACCTCCCCAGTCATGTCCCTGCATTATTACTATAGGTATAAGTGATGTCACTGTGACACTCCCAGATCCCCTCACCTCCCCAGTCATGTCCCTGTATTATTACTATAGATATAAGTGACATCACTGTGACGCTACCAGATCCCTCCACCTCCCCAGTGATGTCCCTGTATTATTACTATAGATATAAGTGATGTCACTGTGACGTTCCCAGATCCCCTCACTTCCCCAGTCATGTCCCTGTATTATTACTGTAGATATGTGATGTCACTGTGACATTCCCAGATCCCCTCACCTCCCCAGTCATGTCCCTGCATTATTACAATAGATTTAAGTGATGTCATTGTGACATTTCCAGATCCCCTCACCTCCCCAGTCACGTCCCTGTATTATTACTATAGATATAAGTGATGTCACTGTGACGTTCCCAGATCCCCTCACCTCCCCAGTCATGTTCCTGTATTATAACTATAGATTTAAGTGATGTCATTATGACATTTCCAGATCCCCTCACCTCCCCAGTCATGTCCCTGTATTATTACTATAGATATAAGTGATGTCCCTGTGACGTTCCCAGATCCCCTCACCTCCCCAGTGATGTCCCTGTAATATTACAATAGATATAAGTGATGTCATTATGACATTTCCAGATCCCCTCACCTCCCCAGTCATGTCCCTGTATTATTACAATAGATATAAGTGATGTCCCTGTGACATTCCCAGATCCCTTCACCTCCCCAGTCATGTCTCTGTGTTATTACTAAAGATATGTGACGTCACTGTGACACTCCCAGATCCCCTCACCTCCGCAGTCATGTCCCTGTATTATTACTAGATATAAGTGATTTCACTGTAACATTCCCAGATCCCCTCACCTCCCCAGTCATGTCACTGTGTTATTACTATAGATATAAGTGATGTCACTGTGACGTTTCCAGATCCCCTCACTTCCCCAGTCATGTCCCTGTATTACTACTGTAGATATGTGATGTCACTGTGACGTTCACAGATTCCCTCACCTCCCCAGTCATGTCCCCGATTACTATAGATATAAGTGATGTCCCTGTGACGTTTCCAGATCCCCTCACCTCCCCAGTCATGTCCCTGTATTATTACTATAGATATAAGTGATGTCACTGTGACGTTTCCAGATCCCCTCACCTCCCCAGTCATGTCCCTGTATTATTACTATAGATATAAGTGATGTCACTATGACACTCAGAGATCCCCTCACTTCCCCAGTCATGTCCCTGTATTATTACTGTAGATATGTGATGTCACTGTGACGTTCCCAGATCCCCTCACCTCCCCAGTAATGTCCCTGCATTATTACTATAGATATAAGTGACATCACTATGACGCTCCCAGATCCCCTCACCTCCCCAGTCATGTCCCTGTATTATTACTGTAGATATAAGTGATGTCACTGTGACACTCCCAGATCCGCTCACCTCCCCAGTCATGTCCCTGTATTATTACTATAGATATAAGTGATGTCCCTGTGACGTTCCCAGATCCCCTCACCTCCACAGTCATGTCCCTGTATTACTATAGATAATAAGAATTTACTCACCGGTAATTCTATTTCTCGTAGTCCGTAGTGGATGCTGGAACTCCGTAAGGACCATGGGGAATAGACGGGCTCCGCAGGAGACTGGGCAATCTAAAAAAAGATTAGGTACTATCTGGTGTGCACTGGCTCCTCCCTCTATGCCCCTCCTCCAGACCTCAGTTAGGGAAACTGTGCCCGGAAGAGCTGACATTACAAGGAAAGGAAATTCTGAATCCAGGGTAAGACTCATACCAGCCACACCAATCACACCGCACAACTTGTGATAAGCTTACCCAGTTAACAGTATGAACAACTACTGAGCCTCACTAAACGGATGGCTCATAACAATAACCCTTAATTAAGCAATAACTATATACACGTATTGCAGAGAGTCAGCACTTGGGACGGGCGCCCAGCATCCACTACGGACTACGAGAAATAGAATTACCGGTGAGTAAATTCTTATTTTCTCTGACGTCCTAGTGGATGCTGGGAACTCCGTAAGGACCATGTGGATTATACCAAAGCTCCCAAACGGGCGGGAGAGTGCGGATGACTCAGCAGCACTGAATGAGCAAACACAAGGTCCTCCTCAGCCAGGGTATCAAACTTGTAGAACTTTGCAAATGTGTTTGAACCCGACCAAGTAGCAGCTCGGCAAAGCTGTAATGCCAAGACCCCTCGGGCAGCCGCCCAAGAAGAGCCCACCTTCCTCGTGGAATGGGCTTTTACCGATTTTGGATGCGGCAATCCAGCCGCAGAATGAGCCTGCTGAATCGTGCTACAGATCCAGCGAGCAATAGTTTGCTTCGAAGCAGGAGCACCCAGCTTGTTGGGTGCATGCAAGATAAACAGCGAGTCAGTCTTCCTGACTCCAGCCGTTCTGGAAACATATATCTTCAAAGCCCTGACTACGTCCAGCAACTTGGAGTCCTCCAAGTCCCTAGTAGCCGCAGGCACCACAATAGGTTGGATCAAACGAAACGATGACACCACCTTTGGGAGAAATTGGGGACGAGTCCTCAATTCTGCCTTGTCCATATGGAAGATCAGATATGGGCTTTTACATGACAAAGCCGCCAATTCCGACACACGCCTAGCCGATGCCAAGGCCAACAGCATGACCACTTTTCACGTGAGATATTTTAGTTTCACGGTTTTAAGTGGCTCAAACCAGTGTGATTTCAGGAAATCCAACACAACGTTAAGATCCCAGGGTGCCACTGGTGGCACAAAAGGGGGCTGGGTATGCAGCACTCCCTTTACAAAAGTCTGAACCTCAGGCAGTGAAGCCAGTTCTCTTTGAAAGAAAATGGATAGGGCCGAAATCTGGACCTTTATGGACCCCAAGTTTAGGCCCATAGTCACCCCTGACTGTAGGAAGTGCAGGAATCGACCCAGCTGGAATTCCTCCGTAGGGGCCTTCCTGGCCTCACACCAAGCAACATACTTCCGCCATATACGGTGATAGTGTTTTGCTGTCACGTCTTTCCTAGCTTTTATCAGCGTAGGAATAACTTCATCTGGAATGCCTTTTTCCGCTAGGATCCGGCGTTCAACCGCCATGCCGTCAAACGCAGCCGCGGTAAGTCTTGGAACAGACAGGGCCCTTGTTGCAACAAGTCCTGTCTGAGAGGCAGAGGCCATGGGTCCTCTGTGCGCATTTCTTGCAGTTCCGGGTACCAAGTCCTTCTTGGCCAGTCCGGAACAATGAGTATTGTTCTTATTCCTCTCTTTCTTACTATTCTCAGCACCTTTGGTATGAGAGGAAGAGGAGGAAACACATATACCGACTGGAACACCCACGGTGTCACTAGGGCGTCCACAGCTATCGCCTGAGGGTCCCTTGACCTGGCGCAATAACGTTTTAGCTTTTTGTTGAGGCGGGACGCCATCATGTCCACCTGTGGCAGTTCCCATCGGTTTGCAATTAGTTGGAAAACTTCTTGATGAAGTCCCCACTCTCCCGGGTGGAGGTCGTGTCTGCTGAGGAAGTCTGCTTCCCAGTTGTCCACTCCCGGAATGAACACTGCTGATAGTGCTTGCACGTGATTCTCCGCCCATCGAAAAATCTTTGTGGCTTCGCGCCATTGCCATCCTGCTTCTTGTGCCGCCCTGGCGGTTTACATGGGCGACCGCCGTGATGTTGTCTGACTGAATCAGCACTGGCCAGTTTTGAAGCAAAGGCTCTGCTTGACTCAGGGCGTTGTAAATGGCCCTTAGTTCCAGTATATTTATGTGTAGAGAAGTCTCCAGACTTGACCACAGCCCTTGGAAGTTTCTTCCCTGAGTGACTGCCCCCCACCCTCGGAGGCTTGCATCCATGGTCACCAGGACCCAGTCCTGTATGCCGAACCTGCGGCCCTCGAGAAGGTGAGCACTCTGCAGCCACCACAGAAGAGACACCCTGGCCCTTGGGGACAGGGTGATCAGCCGATGCATCTGAAGATGCGATCCGGACCACTTGTCCAACAGATCCCACTGAAAGATCCTCGCATGGAACCTGCCGAAGGGAATGGCTTCGTATGAAGCCACCATCTTTCCCAGGACTCGCGTGCAGTGATGCACCGATACCTGTTTTGGTTTCAGGAGGTCCCTGACCAGAGATGCTAATTCCTGGGCCTTCTCCACCGGGAGAAACACCTTCTTCTGTTCTGTGTCCAGAATCATGCCCAGGAAAAGCAGACGCGTCGTAGGAATCAGCTGCGACTTTGGAACATTTAGAATCCAGCCGTGCTGTAGTAACACTTCCTGAGAGAGTGTTACGCTGATCAACAACTGCTCCCTGGACCTCGCCTTTATGAGGAGATCGTCCAAGTACGGGATAATTATAACTCCCTTCTGCCGAAGGAGTATCATCATTTCGGCCATTACCTTGGTAAATATTCTCGGTGCCGTGGACAGGCCAAACGGCAACGTCTGAAATTGGTAATGACAGTCCTGTACCACAAATCTGAGGTACTCCTGGTGAGGTGGGTAAATGGGGACATGTAGGTAAGCATCTTTGATGTCCAGCGACACCATAAAATCCCCCTCTTCCAGGCTTGCAATCACCGCTCTGAGCGATTCCATTTTGAACTTGAATTTCTTTATATAAGTGTTCAAGGACTTTAAATTCAGAATGGGTCTCACCGAACCGTCCGGTTTCGGTACCACAAATATTGTGGAATAGTAACCCCTTCCCTGTTGAAGGAGGGGGACCTTGATTATCACCTGCTGGAGGTACAGCTTGTGAATTGCCGCCAGCACTACCTCCCTTTCCATGGGGGGAAGCTGGCAAGGCTGATTTGAGGTAACGGCGGGGGGGGAGTCGCTTCGAATTCCAGTTTGTATCCCTGAGATACAATTTGTACAGCCCAGAGATCCACCCGTGAGCGAACCCACTGGCTGCTGAAGTTTCGGAGACGCGCCCCCACCGCACCTGGCTCCGCCTGTGGAGCCCCAACGTCCTGCGGTGGACTTAGTGGAAGCAGGGGAGGACTTTTGTTCCTGGGAACTGGCTGTATGGTGCAGCTTCTTTCCTCTACCCCTGCCTCTGGCAAGAAAGGATGCACCCCTGACCCTCTTGCCTTTTTGGAAACGAAAGGACTGCATTTGATAATACGGTGCTTTCTTAGGCTGTGAGGAAACCTGAGGCAAGAAAGTGGACTTTCCAGCTGTCGCTGTGGACACGAGGCCTGAGAGGCCGTCCCCAAACAATTCCTCACCCTTATAAGGCAAAACCTCCATGTGTTTTTTAGAATCAGCATCTCCTGTCCATTGCCGAGTCCATAAGACCCTCCTGGCAGAAATGGACATAGCATTAATTCTAGATCCCAGCAGGCAAATGTCCCTCTGAGCATCTCGCATATACAAAACGACGTCTTTGATATGGCCCAGGGTTAGCAAAACAGTATCTCTGTCGAGGGAATCTATGTCGTCTAACAGAGTATCTGTCCACGCTGCTACAGCACTACACATCTAGGCTGAAGCAATAGCAGGTCTCAGTAGAGTACCAGAGTGTGTATACACCGACTTCAGGATAGCTTCCTGCTTTCTATCCGCAGGATCCTTTAGGGCGGCCGTATCCTGAGACGGCAGGGCCACCTTTTTAGATAAGCGTGTCAGTGCCTTGTCCACCCTAGGGGATGTTTCCCAACGTAACCTGTCCGTTGGCGGGAAAGGGTACGCCATCAGTAACCTCTTAGAAATCACTAATTTCTTATCAGGGGAACTCCACGCTTCTTCACACAATTCATTTAATTCATCAGATGGGGGAAAAGTCACTGGCTGCTTTTTCTCCCCAAACATATAAACCCTTTTGGTATTAACCGGGTTACTCTCAGAAATGTGTAATACATCTTTCATTGCAATAATCATGTATCGGATGGCCTTAGTCATTTTAGACTGTAAATGTGCCTCATCATCGTCGACACTGGAGTCGGACTCCGTGTCGGCATCAGTGTCAACCATCTGAGCTAGAGGGCGTTTATGAGCCCCAGACGGTTTCTGAGTCGCCTGGGCAGGGGCGGGCAGACCCCGGCTGTCCCAAGGCTGCAGCGTCATCAAACCTTTTATGTAAGGAGTTTACATTGTCATTTAAGACCTTCCACATATCCACCCAATCTGGTGTCGGCCCCGACGGGGGCGATACCACACTTAACTGCCCTTGCTCCGCCTCCACGTAACCTTCCTCATCAAACATGTCGACACAGCCGTACCGACACACCGCACACACACACACAGGGAATGCTCAGACTGAGGACAGGACCCCACAAAGTCCTCTGGGGAGACAGAGAGAGAGTATGCCAGCACACACCACAGTGCTATATAACATAGGGATTTACACTGCTAATAAGTGATTTTCCCAATAGCTGCTTGTCTGTGTCGATTTGCGCCTAAATTTATGTGCCCCCCCTCTCTTTTTAACCCGTCTTGTACATGGATACTGCAGGGGAGAGCCTGGGTAGCGTGCTTCCAGCGGAGCTGTGAAAGGAAAATGGCGCTGGTGTGCTGAGGAAGAAGGCCCCGCCCCCTCAGTGGCGGGCTTCTGTCCCGCTTTCAGTGTATAATAATGGCGGGGTTTTTACATATATACAGTGCTAGACTGTATATATGTATGATTTTGTGCCAAAGGTATCTCAATTGCAGCCCAGGGCGCCCCCCCCCCCAGCGCCCTGCACCCTACAGTGACCGGAGTGTGTAAGTGTGCTGGGAGCAATGGCGCACAGCTACGGTGCTGTGCGCTACCTTAATGAAGACAGGAGTCTTCAGCCGCCGATTTTGACGTCTTCCAGCTTCTGTTCTTCTGGCTCTGCGAGGGGGACGGCGGCGCGGCTCCGGGAACAGACGATCGAGGACAGGTGCCTGTGTTCGAACCCTCTGGAGCTAATGGTGTCCAGTAGCCTAAGAAGCACAAGCTAGCTGCAAGCAGGTAGGTTTGCTTCTCTCTCCTCAGTCCCACGTAGCAGTGAGTCTGTTGCCAGCAGAAACTCACTGAAAATAAAAAACCTAAAAATACTTTCTTTGCTAGTAAGCTCAGGAGAGCCCACTAGGAGCACCCAGCTCTGGCCGGGCACAGATTCTAACTGAGGTCTGGAGGAGGGGCATAGAGGGAGGAGCCAGTGCACACCAGATAGTACCTAATCTTTTTTTTAGAGTGCCCAGTCTCCTGCGGAGCCCGTCTATTCCCCATGGTCCTTACGGAGTTCCCAGCATCCACTAGGACGTCAGAGAAATAAGTGATGTCCCTGTGACGTTCCCAGATCCCCTCACCTCCCCAGTCATGTCCCTGTATTATTACTACAGATATAAGCGATGTCACTGTGATGTTTCCAGATCCCCTCACCTCCCCAGTCATATCCCTGTATTATTACTATAGATATAAGTGATGTCACTGTGACACTCCCAGATCCCCTCACCTCCCCAGTCATGTCCCTGTATTATTACTATAGATATAAGTGATGACACTGTGACGCTACCAGATCCCCTCACCTCCCCAGTGGTGTCCCTGTATTATTACAATAGATATAAGTGATGTCACTGTGACGTTCCCAGATCCCCTCACTTCCCCAGTCATGTCTCTGTGTTATTACTAAAGATATGTGATGTCACTGTGACACTCCCAGATCCCCTCACCTCCCCAGTCATGTCCTTGTATTATTACTACAGATATAAGTGATTTCACTGTGACATTCCCAGATCCCCTCACCTCCCCAGTCATGTCCCTGTATTATTACTACAGATATAAGCGATGTCACTGTGACGTTTCCAGATCCCCTCACCTCCCCAGTCATGTCCCTTTATTATTACTATAGGTATAAGTGATGTCACTGTGACGTTCCCAGATCCCCTCACCTCCCCAGTCATGTCCCTGTGACACTCCCAGATCCCCTCACCTCCGCAGTCATGTTTCTGTATTATAACTATAGATATAAGTGATGTCACTGTGACACTCCCAGATCCCCTCACCTCCCCAGTCATGTCCCTGTATTATTACTATAGATATAAGTGATGTCACTGTGACACTCCCAGATCCCCCTCACCTCCCCAGTCATGTCCCTGTATTATTACTATAGATATAAGTGATGTCACTGTGACGTTCCCAGATCCCCTCACCTCCCCAGTCATGTCTCTATTATTACTATAGATATAAGTGATGTCACTGTGACGTTCCCAGATCCCCTCACCTCCCCAGTCATGTCCCTGTATTATTACTATAGATATTAGTGATGTCACTGTGACACTCCCAGATCCCCTCATCTCCCCAGTCATGTCCTTGTATTATTACTATAGATATAAGTGATGTCACTGTGACGTTCCCAGATCCCCTCACCTCCCCAGTCATGTCTCTATTATTACTATAGATATAAGTGATGTCACTGTGACGTTCCCAGATCCCCTCACCTCCCCAGTCATGTCCCTGTATTATTACTATAGATATTAGTGATGTCACTGTGACACTCCCAGATCCCCTCACCTCCCCAGTCATGTCCCTGTGACACTCCCAGATCCCCTCACCTCCGCAGTCATGTTTCTGTATTATAACTATAGATATAAGTGATGTCACTGTGACACTCCCAGATCCCCTCACCTCCCCAGTCATGTCCCTGTATTATTACTATAGATATAAGTGATGTCACTGTGACACTCCCAGATCCCCCTCACCTCCCCAGTCATGTCCCTGTATTATTACTATAGATATAAGTGATGTCACTGTGACGTTCCCAGATCCCCTCACCTCCCCAGTCATGTCTCTATTATTACTATAGATATAAGTGATGTCACTGAGACGTTCCCAGATCCCCTCACCTCCCCAGTCATGTCCCTGTATTATTACTGTAGATATGTGATGTCACTGTGACACTCCCAGATCCCCTCACCTCCCCAGTCATGTCCCTGTATTATTACTACAGATATAAGCGATGTCACTGTGACGTTTCCAGATCCCCTCACCTCCCCAGTCATGTCCCTGTATTATTACTGTAGATATGTGATGTCACTGTGACACTCCCAGATCCCCTCACCTCCCCAGTCATGTCCCTGTATTATTACTACAGATATAAGCGATGTCACTGTGACGTTTCCAGATCCCCTCACCTCCCCAGTCATGTCCCTTTATTATTACTATAGGTATAAGTGATGTCACTGTGACGCTACCAGATCCCCTCACCTCCCCAGTGATGTCCCTGTATTATTACTATAGATATAAGTGATGTCACTGTGACGTTCCTAGATCCCCTCACCTCCCCAGTCATGTTCCTGTATTATTACTATAGATATGTGATGTCACTGTGACGTTCCTAGATCCCCTCACCTCCCCAGTCATGTCTCTGTGTTATTACTATAGATATGTGATGTCACTGTGACGTTCCTAGATCCCCTCACCTCCCCAGTCATGTCTCTGTGTTATTACTAAAGATATGTGATGTCACTGTGACACTCCCAGATCCCCTCACCTCCCCAGTCATGTTCCTGTATTATTACTATAGATATAAGTGATGTCACTGTGACGTTCCCAGATCCCCTCACCTCCCCAGTCATGTCCCTGTATTATTACTATAGATATAAGTGATGACACTGTGACGCTACCAGATCCCCTCACCTCCCCAGTGATGTCCCTGTATTATTACTATAGATATAAGTGATGTCACTGTCACGTTCCCAGATCCCCTCACCTCCCCAGTCATGTCTCTGTGTTATTACTAAAGATATGTGACGTCACTGTGACACTCCCAGATCCCCTCACCTCCGCAGTCATGTTCCTGTATTATAACTATAGATATAAGTGATGTCACTGTGACGTTCCCAGATCCCCTCACCACACCAGTCATGTCCCTGTATTATTTCTATAGATATAAGTGATGTCATTGTGACGTTTCAAGATCCCCTCACCTCCCCAGTCATGTCCCTGTATTATTACTATAGAGATAAGTGATGTCACTGTAACGTTCCCAGATCCCCTCACCTCCCCAGTCATGTCTATGTGTTATTACTAAAGATGTGACGTCACTGTGACACTCCCAGATCCCCTCACCTCCCCAGTCATGTCTCTGTATTATTACTATAGATATAAGTGATGTCACTGTGACACTCCCAGATCCCCTCACCTCCCCAGTCATGTCCCTGTATTATTACTATAGATATAAGTGATGTCACTGTGACGTTCCCAGATCCCCTCACCTCCCCAGTCATGTCTCTGTGTTATTACTAAAGATATGTGACGTCACTGTGACACTCCCAGATCCCCTTACCTCCCCAGTAATGTCCCTGTATTATTACTATAGATATAAGTGATGACACTGTGACATTCCCAGATCTCCTCACCTCCCCAGTCATGTCCCTGTGACATTTCCAGATCCCCTCACCTCCCCAGTCATGTCCCTGTATTATTACTATAGATATGTGACGTCACTGTGATGCTCCCAGATCCCCTCACCTCCCCAGTCATGTCCCTGTATTATTACTATAGATATAAGTGATTTCACTGTGACACTCCCAGATCCCCTCACCTCCCCAGTCATGTCCCTGTATTATTACTAAAGATATGTGACGTCACTGTGACACTGCCAGATCCCCTCACCTCCCCAGTCATGTCCCTGTATTATTACTATAGATATAAGTGATGTCACTGTGACGTTCCCAGATCCCCTCACCTCCCCAGTCATGTCTCAGTGTTATTACTAAAGATATAAGTGATTTCACTGTGACACTCCCAGATCCCCTCACCTCACCAGTCATGTCCCTGTATTATTACTATAGATATAAGTGATGTCACAGTGATGCTCCCAGATCCCCTCACCTCCCCAGTCATGTCCCTGTATTATTACTATAGATATAAGTGATGTCACTATGACATTCCCAGATCCCCTCACCTCCGCAGTCATGTCCCTGTATTATTACTATAGATATAAGTGACGTCACTGTGACATTCCCAGATCCCCTCACCTCCCCAGTCATGTCCCTGTGACATTTCCAGATCCCTCACCTCCCCAGTCATGTCCCTGTATTATTACTATAGATATGTGACGTCACTGTGACACTCCCAGATCCCCTCACCTCCCCAGTCATGTCCCTGTATTATTACTATAGATATGTGATTTCACTGTGACATTCCCAGATCCCCTCACCTCCCCAGTCATGTCCCTGTATTATTACTATGGATATAAGTGATGTCACTGTGACACTCCCAGATCCCCTCACCTCCCCAGTCATGTCCCTGTATTATTACTATAGATATAAGTGATGTCACTGTATACATTTCCAGATCCCCTCACCTCTCCAGTCAGTAGGGTAATTATCTCCAATGTGAGATTTAAAATCTTTTCATGGTCCATCCTCACGCATATAGTCAGTTGGTAAATGGATTCTTGATCTTGTTTAGGTCACTGTTTTTGCAAATCCTGTAAAAAGAATTAACGGAATTGCATAATGTAAAATGTTTACTATAATAATAATAATAATAATAATAATAATAAGATTTTACTCACCGGTAAATCTATTTCTCGTAGTCCGTAGTGGATGCTGGGACTCCGTAAGGACCATGGGAATAGCGGCTCCGCAGGAGACTGGGCACAACTAAAGAAAGCTTTAGGACTACCTGGTGTGCACTGGCTCCTCCCACTATGACCCTCCTCCAGACCTCAGTTAGGATACTGTGCCCGGAAGAGCTGACACAATAAGGAAGGATTTTGAATCCCGGGTAAGACTCATACCAGCCACACCAATCACACCGTATAACTCGTGATACTATACCCAGTTAACAGTATGAAATATAACCGAGCCTCTCAATAGATGGCTCAACAATAACCCTTTAGTTAGGCAATAACTATATACAAGTATTGCAGACAATCCGCACTTGGGATGGGCGCCCAGCATTCACAACGGACTACGAGAAATAGATTTACCGGTGAGTAAAATCTTATTTTCTCTGACGTCCTAAGTGGATGCTGGGACTCCATAAGGACCATGGGGATTATACCAAAGCTCCCAAACGGGTGGGAGAGTGCGGATGACTCTGCAGCACCGAATGAGCAAACTCTAGGTCCTCCTCAGCCAGGGTATCAAACTTGTAGACTCTTGCAAAAGTGTTTGAACCCGACCAAGTAACAGCTCGGCAAATTTGTAAAGCCGAGACCTCTCGGGCAGCCGCCCAAGAAGAGCCCACTTTCCTCGTGGAATGGGCTTTTATAGATTTAGGGTGCGGCAGTCCAGCCGCAGAATGTGCAAGTTGAATCGTGCTACAGATCCAGCGAGCAATAGTCTGCTTAGAAGCAGGAGCACCCAGCTTGTTGGGTGCATACAGGATAAATAGCGAGTCAGTTTTCCTGACTCCAGCCGTCCTGGAAACATATATTTTTCTGGGCCCTGACTACGTCCAGTAACTTGGAATCCTCCAAGTCCCAAGTAGCCGCAGGCACCACAATAGGTTGGTTCACATGAAAAACTGATACCACCTTAGGAAGGAATTGGGAACGAGTCCACAATTCCGCCCTATCCATATAAAAAAATTAGATAAGGGCTTTTGCATGATAAAGCCGCCAATTCTGACACACGCCTGGCCGACGCCAAGGCCAACAGCATGACCACTTTCCACGTGAGGTATTTTAGCTCCACGGATTTAAGTGGCTCAACCCAATGCGACTTCAGGAAATCCAACACCACGTTGAGATCCCACGGTGCCACTGGAGGCACAAACGGGGGCTGACTATGCAGCACTCCCTTAACAAAAGTCTGAACTTCAGGCAGTGAAGTCAGTTTTATTTTGGAAGAAAATTGATAGAGCCGAAATCTGGACCTTAATGGTACCCAATTTTAGGCCCATAGTCACCCCTGACTGTAGGAAGTGCAGAAATCGACCTAGCTGAAATTTCTCCGTTGGGGCCTTCCTGGCCTCCCAGCACGCAACATATTTCCGCCATATGCGGTGATAATGGTTTGCGTTCACTTCTTTCCTAGCTTTAATTAGCGTAGGGATAACTTCCTCCGCCCTTTTCCTTCAGGATCCGGCGTTCGAAGGCCACGCCGTCAAACGCAGCCGCGGTACGTCTTGGAACAGACAGGCCCCCTGCTGCCGCAGGTCCTGTCTGAGCGGCAGAGGCCATGGGTCCTCTGAGATCATTTCTTGGAGTTCTGGGTACCAAGCTCTTCTTGGCCAATCCGGAACAATGAGTATAGTTCTTACTCCTCTCCTTCTTATTATTCTCATTACCCTGGGTATGAGAGGCAGAGAAGGGAACACATACACCGACTGGTACCCCCACGGTGTTACCAGAGCGTCCACAGCTATCGCCTGAGGGTCCCTTGACCTGGCGCAATATCTTTTTAGCTTTTTGTTGAGGCGGGACGCCATCATGTCCACCTGTGGCCTTTCCCAACGGTGTACAATCATTTGGAAGACTTCTGGATGAAGTCCCCACTCTCCCGGGTGGAGGTCGTGTCTGCTGAGAAAGTCTGCTTCCCAGTTGTCCACTCCCGGAATGAACACTGCTGTCAGTGCTAACACATGATTTTCCGCCCATCGGAGAATCCTTATGGCTTCTGCCATTGCCCTCCTGCTTCTTGTGCCGCCCTGTCTGTTTACATGGGCGACCGCCGTGATGTTGTCTGATTGGATCAGTACCGGCTGGTTCTGAAGCAGGGGCCTTGCTTGGCTTAGGGCATTGTAGATGGCTCTTAGCTCCAGAATATTTATGTGAAGCGAAATCTCCTGATCTGACCACAGTCCTTGGAAATTTCTTCCCTGTGTGACTGCCCCCCAGCCCCGAAGGCTGGCATCCGTGGTCACCAGGACCCAGTCCTGTATTCCGAATCTGCGGCCCTCTAGTAGATGAGCCCTCTGCAGCCACCACAGCAGCGACACCCTGGTCCTTGCCGACAGGGTTATCCGCTGTTGCATCTGGAGATGGGACCCGGACCATTTGTCCAACAGGTCCCACTGGAAAGTCCTTGCGTGGAACCTTCCGAATGGAATTGCTTCGTACGAAGCCACCATTTTCCCCAGGACTCGTGTGCATTGATGTACCGACACCTGTCCTGGTTTTAGGAGGTCTCTGACTAGAGATGACAACTCCTCGGCTTTTTCCACTGGAAGAAACACTTTTTTCTGGTCTGTGTCCAGAATCATTCCCAGGAACAGAAGACGTGTCGTCGGGACCAGCTGTGACTTTGGAATATTGAGAATCCAGCCGTGCTGTTGTAGCACTTCCCGAGAAAGTGCTACCCCCACTACCAACTGTTCTTTGGACCTCGCCTTTATCAGGAGATCGTCCAAGTACGGGATAATTAAAACTCCCTTCTTGCGAAGGAGTATCATCATTTCGGCCATTACCTTGGTAAAGACCCTCGGTGCCGTGGATAACCCAAATGGCAGCGTCTGGAACTGATAGTGACAGTCCTGTACCACAAATCTGAGGTACTCCTGGTGAGGGGGGTAAATGGGGACATGTAGGTACGCATCCTTGATGTCCAGGGAGACCATGTAATCCCCCTCTTCCAGGCTCGCAATAACCGCCCTGAGCGATTCCATCTTGAACTTGAACCTTTTGATATAAGTGTTCAAGGCTTTTAAATTTAAGATGGGTCTCACCGAACCGTCCGGTTTCGGTACCACAAACATTGTGGAATAGTAACCCTTTCCTTGCAGAAGGAGGGGTACCTTGACAATCACTTGCTGTGAATACAGTTTTTGGATAGCCACCAACACTGCCTACCTGGCAGAGGGAGTTGCTGGTAAAGCAGATTTTAGAAAATGGCGGGGGGGACGTCTCGAATTCCAGCCTGTACCCCTGAGATACTACTTGAAGGATCCAGGGATCCACCTGTGAGAGAGCCCACTGTGTGCTGAAATTTCTGAGACGGGCCCCCACCGTACCCGGGTCCGCCTGTGAAGCCCCAGCGTCATGCTGTGGATTTACCGGACGCGGGGGAGGACTTTTGCTCTTGGGAACTGGCTGTATGCTGCAGCTTTTTCCCTCTACCTTTGCCTCTCGGCAGAAAGGACGCGCCTCGAGCCCTCTTGTGTTTTTGGGGCCGAAAGGACTGTACATGATAATACGGTGCTTTCTTTTGCTGTGGGGTAGCTTGTGGCAAAAATGTCGATTTCCCAGCCGTAGCTGTGGAAACGAGGTCTGAAAGACCATCCCCAAACAGTTCCACCCCCTTATAAGGCAAAACTTCCATGTGCCTTTTTGAATCGGCATCACCTGACCACTGCCGAGTCCATAACCCCCTTCTGGCGGCAATGGACATAGCGCTTATTTTTGATGCCAGCCGGCAAATATCCCTCTGTGCATCACGCATGTATAAGACAGCGTCCTTTATATGCTCTACTGTCAGCAAAATATTGTCCCTATCTAGGGTATCAATATTATCCAACAGGGAATCTGACCACGCAGCAGCAGCACTGCACATCCATGCTGATGCAATCGCTGGTCGCAATATAATGCCCGTGTGTGTATATATAGCTTTTAGGGTAGCTTCCTGCTTTCTATCGGCAGGATCCTTTAGGGCGGCCGTATCCGGAGACGGTAGTGCCACCTGTTTTGATAAACGTGTAAGCGCTTTATCTACCCTAGGGGATGTTTCTCAACATGATCTATCCTCTAGCGGGAAAGGGTACGCTGCCAATAACCGTTTAGAAATTACCAATTTCTTATCTGGGGAAGTCCAGGCTTCCGCACACACCTCATTTAATTCCTCAGATGCAGGAAAAACTACTGGGAGTTTTTTCTCACCGAACATAATACCCTTTTTTGTGGTACCTGGGGTAATATCAGTAATGTGTAATACATTTTTCATTGCCTCAATCATGTAACGGGTGGACCTATTGGAGGGTACACCAGTCTCATCGTCGTCGACACTGGAGTCGGTATCCGTGTCGACATCTGTCTGCCATCTGAGGTAGCGGGCGTTTTAAAGCCCCTGATGACATTTGAGACGCTGGAACAGTCACAAGCTGAGTAGCCGGCTGTCCTATGTCGTCAAACCTTTTATGTAAGGAGCTGACACTGTCACGTAATTTCTTCCATAAGTCCATCCACACAGGTGTCGACCCCTCAGGGGGTGACAACACATTTACAGGCATTTGCTCCGCCTCCACATCATTTTCCTCATCATACATGTCGACACAGCGGTACCGACACACAGCACACACACAGGGAATGCTCTGACAGAGGACAGGACCCCACAAAGCCCTTTGGGGAGACAGAGGGAGAGTATGCCAGCACACACCAGAGCGCTATATAACACAGGGATATCTCCTATAAAGTGTGTTTTCCCCTTATAGCTGCATATATATTATACTGCACCTAAATTTGTGCCCCCCCTCTCTTTTTTACCCTTTCTGTAGTGCAGGACTGCAGGGGAGAGCCAGGGAGCTTCCTTCCAGCGGAGCTGTGAGGGAAAATGGCGCCAGTGTGCTGAAGGAGATGGCTCCGCCCCTTTTTCGGCGGGCTTTCTCCCGCAATTTTAAGATTTCTGGCAGGGGTTAATATACACCTATATAGCCTCTGGGGCTATATATATGGTGTCAGTTTTGCCAGCCAAGGTGTTATTTATTGCTGCTCAGGGCCCCCCCCCCCCCCAGCGCCCTGCACCCATCAGTGACCGGAGTGTGAGGTGTGCATGAGGAGCAATGGCGCACAGCTGCAGTGCTGTGCGCTACCTTGGAGGAAGACAGAAGTCTTCAGCCGCCGATTTTCCGGACCTTCTTGCTTCTGGCTCTGTAAGGGGGACGGCGGTGCGGCTCCGGGAACGGACGACGAGGTCGGGTCCTGTGTTCGATCCCTCTGGAGCTAATGGTGTCCAGTAGCCTAAGAAGCCCAAGCTACCACCACTTAGGTAGGTTCGCTTCTTCTCCCCTTAGTCCCTCGGTGCAGTGAGCCTGTTGCCAGCAGATCTCACTGAAAATAAAAAACCTAAACTATACTTTCTTCTAGGAGCTCAGGAGAGCCCCTAGTGTGCATCCAGCTCAGCCGGGCACAGAAATCTAACTGAGGCTTGGAGGAGGGTCATAGGGGGAGGAGCCAGTGCACACCAGATAGTCCTAATTCTTTCTTTAGATGTGCCCAGTCTCCTGCGGAGCCGTCTATTCCCCATGGTCCTTACGGAGTTCCCAGTATCCACTAGGACGTCAGAGAAAAGGGGATTGGATACATTTCTGATTGAAAAAGCTATCCAAGGTTATAATACCTAAAATATCAACGTGGTTAATCCGGGGGTAACATGAGTTATAGTAGCTAACTAGTCATAAAACATTATTTAGCGAGTATGTAGAATAATCACAACTTAATACAGGTTGAACACGATGGGCAATTTGCCTCTATTCAACCTCAAATACTATGTTACTATATACAGGAAGGTATATATGTAGGGGATATATGAGGTATACAGGAAGGTATATATGTAGGGGATATAGGAGGTATATACAGGAAGGTATATATGTAGGGGATATATGAAGTATATACAGGAAGGTATATATGTAGGGGATATATGAGGTATGTAGGTAGGTATATATGTAGGGGATATATGAGGTATATACAGGAAGGTATATATGTAGGGGATATATGAAGTATATACAGGAAGGTATATATGTAGGGGATATATGAGGTATGTAGGTAGGTATATATGTGGGGGATATATGAGGTATATACAGGAAGGTATATATGTAGGGGATATATGAGGTATACAGGAAGGTATATATGTAGGGGATATATGAGGTATATACAGGAAGGTATATATGTAGGGGATATATGAAGTATATACAGGAAGGTATATATGTAGGGGATATATGAGGTATGTAGGTAGGTATATATGTAGGGGATATATGAGGTATGTAGGTAGGTATATATGTAGGGGATATATGAGGTATGTAGGTAGGTATATATGTAGGGGATATATGAGGTATATACAGGAAGGTATATATGTAGGGGATATATGAGGTATGTAGGTAGGTATATATGTAGGGGATATATGAGGTATGTAGGTAGGTATATATGTAGGGGATATATGAGGTATGTAGGTAGGTATATATGTAGGGGATATATGAGGTATGTAGGTAGGTATATATGTAGGGGATATATGAGGTATACAGGAAGGTATATATGTAGGGGATATATGAGGTATATACAGGAAGGTATATATGTAGGGGATATATGAAGTATATACAGGAAGGTATATATGTAGGGGATATATGAGGTATGTAGGTAGGTATATATGTAGGGGATATATGAGGTATATACAGGAAGGTATATATGTAGGGGATATATGAAGTATATACAGGAAGGTATATATGTAGGGGATATATGAGGTATGTAGGTAGGTATATATGTGGGGGATATATGAGGTATATACAGGAAGGTATATATGTAGGGGATATATGAGGTATACAGGAAGGTATATATGTAGGGGATATATGAGGTATATACAGGAAGGTATATATGTAGGGGATATATGAAGTATATACAGGAAGGTATATATGTAGGGGATATATGAGGTATGTAGGTAGGTATATATGTAGGGGATATATGAGGTATGTAGGTAGGTATATATGTAGGGGATATATGAGGTATGTAGGTAGGTATATATGTAGGGGATATATGAGGTATATACAGGAAGGTATATATGTAGGGGATATATGAGGTATGTAGGTAGGTATATATGTAGGGGATATATGAGGTATGTAGGTAGGTATATATGTAGGGGATATATGAGGTATGTAGGTAGGTATATATGTAGGGGATATATGAGGTATGTAGGTAGGTATATATGTAGGGGATATATGAGGTATACAGGAAGGTATATATGTAGGGGATATATGAGGTATATACAGGAAGGTATATATGTAGGGGATATATGAAGTATATACAGGAAGGTATATATGTAGGGGATATATGAGGTATGTAGGTAGGTATATATGTAGGGGATATATGAGGTATGTAGGTAGGTATATATGTAGAAGATATATAAGGTATATACAGGAAGGTAAAAAAGGAGATTTATGGTAGACTTACCATTGTTAAATCTCTTTCTGCGAGGTACACTGGATTCCACAGGGAATAACATCGGGGATGTCCTAAAGCAGTTCCTCATGGGAGGGGACGCACTGTAGCGGGCACAAGAACCCGGCGTCCAAAGGAAGCATCCAGGGAGGGGGAAGTATCAAAGGCATAGAATCTGATGAACGTGTTCACTGAGGACCACATAGCCACCTTGCACAATTGTTCTGCGGACACGCCACGGCGGGCCGCCCAAGAAGGTACAACAGACTGAGTAGAATGGGCCTTGATAGCAGCAGGAGCTGGGAGACCAGCCTGTACATAAGCTTGTGCAATCCATCTGGCCAAAGTTTGCTTGTTTGCAGGCCAGCCACGTTTGTGAAAACCAAACAGTACCAAGAGCCCGTACCACATCCAACGACCTTTCTTTGGAAGACAAACCAGGAGAGATAAAGGCCGGAACCACAATCTCTTGGTTAAGGTGGAAAGATGAGACCACCTTAGGCAGATAACCAGGGCGAGTACGGAGAAATGCCCAGTCACGATGAAATATCAGGAAGGGCGGACGACAGGACAAAACGCCTAAGTCCGACACTCTTCTAGCAGAGGCTATAGCCAACAGGAACAGGACCTTAATAGTAAGCCATTTCAGGTCCACAGAATCAAGAGGCTCAAAGGTAGACCCTTGCAGGGCACTAAGGACGACAGATCCCATGGAGCCACAGGAGGGACATAGGGAGGTTATATGCACAAAACACCCTGAGTGAATGTATGAACATCAGGAAGGGCAGCAATCTTTCTCTGAAACTACACCGACAAGGCAGAAATATGAACCTTGAGGGAGGCCAGCCGAAGGACTAAATCCAGGGCTTGTTGCAGAAACGCCAGAAGCCATGAGGTGCTGAACTTATATACATCGTAGTTCTTAACAGCACACCAGGTGAAGTAAGAGTTCCAGACCCTGTAATAAATCCGGGTGTGACAGGACAGTTCCGTACGAAAGCACTCGCCACTTTCGCGTCCCGTCGGCTGCGCACAGAATGGAAGGTCATGTCATACGAGGCTTGACCACATAGGGGATTCCCGCTTACCGTCAGTAACCGCCTGTTACTGACTCCACCCACTGCGCTGTGGGCGGGTTTATGCTGCCACCACCAAACTCCTAACCTGCCGTGGCGTTTGGAACCACGGTTCTGCTCTGTATGTGCCGACGCACTGCCTTACCACAGCTGTGTGGTGTTGACGAATCCCCACTAGCAACTTGCTAGGCCTCTACCGGTAGCTGGCGGAAGGCGGAACTTGGAGACGTTAGGTGCTTCCCTGGACAGCCGGAGGACGGGGCTAGGTTTGGCCTAACCCTGTAGGTCACAAGATGAAGCAGTCTTCTTGAGGCAGATGATGTTTATTTGCTCAATAATAACCTTTAAAAAGGCTCCTCCCTATTGCTAGGGGCAACAGCATACAAGATGTTTCAGCAGAATAAAGATGGTACAATACCATTTCCATAGGCCAACTGCCCTCCTTTTATCCCACTCCAATACACATTACCACAGGGGGTAAGCCCGCCCTGTGGTGTACAACCAATCAATGTTTACCCATGAGCTGTGCATGCCTTGGTCACATGCACAGCTAACATTGTTCCCTATGGACAGTGGGGAGTGGTCACTCTCCTATGACTGTCCCATCCTGGAGGATCAGGATACGCCCCGGTGCCGTTCAGTCTAGGCTGGGGGAAGTTTTCCCTCCTAAACTGACTTCCAGAAACCTGCCCGGGACCTAGCCCACTGCCTGCAGCCTGGATTTGGGCTCCAGAGCTGGGCAGCCTAGCTCCCCGGTCCAGGTTTCCGGGCCACTACGGGTGATCTCCATGGAGCTCCAGAAAACCACTCAGCTTGTTTCAAAGCTGAGCTTTTTCTCTCTCTCCCAATGCCCCTTGGAAGTGTGAGGCTGGATGGGAAAGTATTCCGTTTTTGGGGAAAAGATCTGGGAGAATCCATCAGCCTGCACAGCCATGGATTCCCCCCTCCTGGGACACACAACCAAGTAAGTGCATTTACCTTTAAATACATTTCATTTAAAACACACTGTACATTCCCCTTTAAGTACTGTGCCCAGCGCTCAGCTCCCCTAGCCCTGCAGCCTGGCTGCTAGGGCTCTCCCTCTCAGCGCTGGAGGTATGTGGCTGGCTTCCCCCATCCTCCAGCCTGCCTGCCTGCCTCTAGGGTCCAGGGAGCTGGCGCTCCCTGTCCCCCCAGAGCGGCATTCATTTTTGTAGCCTTGCCGCACGGAGCGGCGCACCCCCCCTGATCCGAAGCCCGGCGGCCCGAGACACTTGTCCCGGCCGCTGTGGCTCTGTCTGTTGCAGTGCTGAGGTGCCGGGAGCGTAGCTCCCGGACCCCAGCACTCACCAACCTAGTCATCCCCCCGCCGCCAGGGAGCCGGCTAGCCCGGTCCCCTGTATGCGGCGCTGGATCTGTGGCCTCGCCGCAGCGTCTGGCGGGGAGCCGGGCTGCGGCGCACCCCCCCTGCCACCTGGCAGCCCGGGACATTCCTCCCGGCTGCCGCGGCTGGCTGCCTCCAGTGTGCTGAGGCGCCGGGAGCAGAGCTCCCGTCCCCCAGCACAGGTAACCCCAGAGCACGCTTCAGCGGGAGCAGAGCTCCCAGCCGCAGCGGCTCACCCTTCTCCCCCGGCGCACACACAGCTCAGTGCGCCGGGGGGCTGTGCTCACCTGCTGCCGTTGCCGGGAGCAGAGCTCCCTCACCCTGGCGGTCAGCGGCGCACTCCGATCGCTGCAGCGGAAGCTGATCTCCCGGCTGCAGCGGTTCACCTCTCCCCCGGCGCGCACACTCTGCTCAGCGCGCCAGGGGCTGCCCTCACTGCCGCGGTCGCCGGAGAGGTCCGGGACCGCGGCACACCATTAAAAAATAAGATTTTACTTACCGATAAATCTATTTCTCGGAGTCCGTAGTGGATGCTGGGGTTCCTGAAAGGACCATGGGGAATAGCGGCTCCGCAGGAGACAGGGCACAAAAAGTAAAGCTTTTCCAGATCAGGTGGTGTGTACTGGCTCCTCCCCCTATGACCCTCCTCCAGACTCCAGTTAGGTACTGTGCCCGGACGAGCGTACACAATAAGGGAGGATTTTGAATCCCGGGTAAGACTCATACCAGCCACACCAATCACACCGTACAACTTGTGATCTAAACCCAGTTAACAGTATGATAACAGCGGAGCCTCTGAAAGATGGCTTCCTTCAACAATAACCCGAATTAGTTAACAATAACTATGTACAATTATTGCAGATAATCCGCACTTGGGATGGGCGCCCAGCATCCACTACGGACTCAGAGAAATAGATTTATCGGTAAGTAAAATCTTATTTTCTCTATCGTCCTAGTGGATGCTGGGGTTCCTGAAAGGACCATGGGGATTATACCAAAGCTCCCAAACGGGCGGGAGAGTGCGGATGACTCTGCAGCACCGAATGAGAGAACTCCAGGTCCTCCTTAGCCAGAGTATCAAATTTGTAAAATTTTACAAACGTGTTCTCCCCTGACCACGTAGCTGCTCGGCAGAGTTGTAATGCCGAGACCCCTCGGGCAGCCGCCCAAGATGAGCCCACCTTCCTTGTGGAGTGGGCCTTTACAGATTTAGGCTGTGGCAGGCCTGCCACAGAATGTGCAAGTTGGATTGTGCTACAGATCCAACGAGCAATCGTCTGCTTAGACGCAGGAGCACCCATCTTGTTGGGTGCATACAATATAAACAACGAGTCAGATTTTCTGACTCCAGCTGTCCTTGCAATATATATTTTTAATGCTCTGACAACGTCCAGTAACTTGGAGTCCTCCAAGTCACTTGTAGCCGCAGGCACTACAATAGGCTGGTTCAGATGAAATGCTGACACCACCTTAGGGAGAAAATGCGGACGAGTCCGCAGTTCTGCCCTGTCCGAATGGAAAATCAGATATGGGCTTTTGTAAGATAAAGCTGCCAGTTCTGACACTCTCCTGGCCGAAGCCAGGGCTAGAAGCATGGTCACTTTCCATGTGAGATATTTCAAATCCACCTTTTTTAGTGGTTCAAACCAATGAGATTTTAGGAAGTCCAAAACCACATTGAGATCCCACGGTGCCACTGGAGGCACCACAGGAGGCTGTATATGCAGCACTCCCTTAACAAAGGTCTGGACTTCAGGGACTGAAGCCAATTCTTTTTGAAAGAAAATCGACAGGGCCGAAATTTGAACCTTAATAGATCCCAATTTGAGACCCATAGACAATCCTGATTGCAGGAAATGTAGGAATCGACCCAGTTGAAATTCCTCCGTCGGAGCACTCCGATCTTCGCACCACGCAACATATTTTCGCCAAATTCGGTGATAATGTTGCACGGTTACTTCCTTCCTTGCTTTAATCAAAGTAGGAATGACTTCTTCCGGCATGCCTTTTTCCTTTAGGATCCGGCGTTCAACCGCCATGCCGTCAAACGCAGCCGCGGTAAGTCTTGAAACAGACAGGGACCCTGCTGAAGCAAGTCCCTCCTTAGAGGTAGAGGCCACGGATCTTCCGTGATCATCTCTTGAAGTTCCGGGTACCAAGTCCTTCTTGGCCAATCCGGAACCACTAGTATCGTTCTCACGCCTCTTTGCCGTATAATTCTCAATACTTTTGGTATGAGAGGCAGAGGAGGAAACACATACACCGACTGGTACACCCAAGGCGTTACCAGCGCGTCCACAGCTATTGCCTGCGGATCTCTTGACCTGGCGCAATACCTGTCCAGTTTTTTGTTGAGGCGAGACGCCATCATGTCCACCATTGGTCTTTCCCAACGGGTTACCAGCATGTGGAAGACTTCTGGATGAAGTCCCCACTCTCCCGGGTGAAGATCGTGTCTGCTGAGGAAGTCTGCTTCCCAGTTGTCCACTCCCGGGATGAACACTGCTGACAGTGCTATCACATGATTCTCTGCCCCACGAAGAATCCTTGCAGCTTCTGCCATTGCACTCCTGCTTCTTGTGCCGCCCTGTCTGTTCACATGGGCGACTGCCGTGATGTTGTCCGACTGGATCAACACCGGTTTTCCTTGAAGCAGAGGTTCTGCCTGGCTTAGAGCATTGTATATTGCTCTTAGTTCCAGAATGTTTATGTGAAGAGACGTTTCCAGGCTCGTCCATACTCCCTGGAAGTTTCTTCCTTGTGTGACTGCTCCCCAGCCTCTCAGGCTGGCGTCCGTGGTCACCAGGATCCAATCCTGTATGCCGAATCTGCGGCCCTCCAATAGATGAGGACTCTGCAACCACCACAGAAGAGACACCCTTGTCCTTGGAGACAGGGTTATCCGTAGGTGCATCTGAAGATGCGACCCTGACCATTTGTCCAACAGATCCCTTTGGAAAATTCTTGCGTGGAATCTGCCGAATGGAATTGCTTCGTAAGAAGCCACCATTTTTCCCAGGACTCTTGTGCATTGATGTACAGACACCTTTCCTGGTTTTAGGAGGTTCCTGACAAGCTCGGATAACTCCTTGGCTTTTTCCTCCGGGAGAAAAACCTTTTTCTGAACCGTGTCCAGAATCATCCCTAGGAACAGCAGACGAGTTGTCGGCATTAACTGGGATTTTGGAATATTCAGAATCCACCCGTGCTGTTTTAGCACTTCTTGAGACAGTGCTAATCCCATCTCTAGCTGTTCTCTGGACCTTGCTCTTATTAGGAGATCGTCCAAGTATGGGATAATTAATATGCCTTTTCTTCGAAGAAGAATCATCATCTCGGCCATTACCTTTGTAAAGACCCGAGGTGCCGTGGACAATCCGAACGGCAGCGTCTGAAACTGATAGTGACAGTTTTGTACAACGAACCTGAGGTACCCCTGGTGTGAGGGGTAAATTGGAACGTGGAGATACGCATCCTTGATGTCCAAGGATACCATAAAATCCCCCTCTTCCAGGTTCGCTATCACTGCTCTGAGTGACTCCATTTTGAACTTGAACTTCTTTATGTACAGGTTCAAGGACTTCAGATTTAGAATAGGCCTTACCGAGCCATCCGGCTTCGGTACCACAAAAAGAGTGGAATAATACCCCTTCCCTTGTTGTAGAAGAGGTACCTTGACTATCACCTGCTGAGAGTACAGCTTGTGAATGGCTTCCAAAACCGTCTCCCTTTCGGAGGGGGACGTTGGTAAAGCAGACTTCAGGAAACGGCGAGGTGGATCTGTCTCTAATTCCAACCTGTACCCCTGAGATATTATCTGCAGGATCCAGGGATCTACTTGCGAGTGAGCCCACTGCGCGCTGTAATTTTTGAGACGACCCCCCACCGTCTCCGAGTCCGCTTGAGAAGCCCCAGCGTCATGCTGAGGCTTTTGTAGAAGCCGGGGAGGGCTTCTGTTCCTGGGAAGGAGCTGCCTGTTGCTGTCTCTTCCCCCTTCCTCTGCCTCGTGGCAGATATGAATAGCCCTTTGCTCTCTTATTTTTAAAGGAACGAAAGGGCTGCGGTTGAAAGGTCGGTGCCTTTTTCTGTTGGGGAGTGACTTGAGGTAGAAAGGTGGATTTCCCGGCTGTAGCCGTGGCCACCAAATCTGATAGACCGACTCCAAATAACTCCTCCCCTTTATACTGCAAAACTTCCATATGCCGTTTTGAATCCGCATCGCCTGTCCACTGTCGCGTCCATAAAGCTCTTCTGGCCGAAATGGACATAGCACTTACCCGTGATGCCAGTGTGCAGATATCCCTCTGTGCATCACGCATATAAAGAAATGCATCCTTTATTTGCTCTAACGACAGTAAAATATTGTCCCTGTCCAGGGTATCAATATTTTCAATCAGGGACTCTGACCAAACTACCCCAGCACTGCACATCCAGGCAGTCGCTATAGCTGGTCGTAGTATAACACCTGCATGTGTGTATATACTTTTTTGGATATTTTCCATCCTCCTATCTGATGGATCTTTAAGTGCGGCCGTCTCAGGAGAGGGTAACGCCACTTGTTTAGATAAGCGTGTTAGCGCCTTGTCCACCCTAGGAGGTGTTTCCCAGCGCTCCCTAACCTCTGGCGGGAAAGGGTATAATGCCAGTAATTTCTTTGAAATTATCAGCTTTTTATCAGGGGCAACCCACGCTTCATTACACACGTCATTTAGTTCTTCTGATTCAGGAAAAACTATAGGTAGTTTTTTCACACCCCACATAATACCCTGTTTAGTGGTACCTGTAGTATCAGCTAAATGTAACGCCTCCTTCATTGCCAAAATCATATAACGTGTGGCCCTACTGGAAAATACGGTTGATTCGTCACCGTCACCACTGGAGTCATCGCCTGTGTCTGGGTCTGTGTCGACCGACTGAGGCAAAGGGCGTTTCACAGCCCCTGACGGTGTTTGAGTCGCCTGGACAGGCACTAATTGATTGTCCGGCCGTCTCATGTCGTCAAACGACTGCTTTAGCGTGTTGACACTATCCCGTAGTTCCATAAATAAAGGCATCCATTCTGGTGTCGACTCCCTAGGGGGTGACATCCTCATATATGGCAATTGCTCTGCCTCCACGCCAATATCGTCCTCATACATGTCGACACACACGTACCGACACACAGCAGACACACAGGGAATGCTCCTAACGAAGACAGGACCCACTAGCCCTTTGGGGAGACAGAGGGAGAGTTTGCCAGCACACACCAAAAGCGCTATATATATATATCAGGGAAAGCCTTATAATAAGTGCTCCCTTATAGCTGCTTTGTTATATCAAAATATCGCCATAAATTTGCCCCCCCTCTCTGTTTTACCCTGTTTCTGTAGTGCAGTGCAGGGGAGAGACTTGGGAGCCGTCCTGACCAGCGGAGCTGTGAGAGGAAATGGCGCCGTGTGCTGAGGAGATAGGCCCCGCCCCTTTTCTGGCGGGCTCGTCTCCCGCTATTTAGAGAAATCAGGCAGGGGTTAAATATCTCCATTTAGCCTCTGGGGGCTATATGTGAGGTATTTTTAGCCTTTATATAGGTTACATTTGCCTCCCAGGGCGCCCCCCTCCCAGCGCCCTGCACCCTCAGTGACTGCCGTGTGAAGTGTGCTGAGAGGAAAATGGCGCACAGCTGCAGTGCTGTGCGCTACCTTTAGAAGACTGCAGGAGTCTTCAGCCGCCGATTCTGGACCTCTTCTGACTTCAGCATCTGCAAGGGGGCCGGCGGCGCGGCTCCGGTGACCATCCAGGCTGTACCTGTGATCGTCCCTCTGGAGCTTGATGTCCAGTAGCCAAGAAGCCAATCCATCCTGCACGCAGGTGAGTTGACTCCTTCTCCCCTCAGTCCCTCGCTGCAGTGATCCTGTTGCCAGCAGGAATCACTGTAAAATAAAAAACCTAGCTAAACTTTTTCTAAGCAGCTCTTTAGGAGAGCCACCTAGATTGCACCCTTCTCGGCCGGGCACAAAAATCTAACTGGAGTCTGGAGGAGGGTCATAGGGGGAGGAGCCAGTACACACCACCTGATCTGGAAAAGCTTTACTTTTTGTGCCCTGTCTCCTGCGGAGCCGCTATTCCCCATGGTCCTTTCAGGAACCCCAGCATCCACTAGGACGATAGAGAAATACAGTTTTTAAACATTAATAAAAACACGGCGCCTAGCGCCCACAATATTTTAAATATGGCGCCAAGCGCCCATTGTCCCGATAATGGCGCCGGGCACTAGGAGTTAACCCCTTCAGTGCCGCGGCGGCCATTTTCCACGTGGGCTGGAGCCTCTCCGGCCACACCGGGCCTTCAGCATAGTTTGGATGACCGCCTCAGAGAATCCTTTGGTCCTCAGGAGTGACGCTTCAAGAGCCACGCCGTCAAAACCAGTCTGGCCAGGTCTGGGTAGACACAAGGGCCCTGAACGAGGAGGTCTGGGCGTTGAGGAAGCAGTAGAGGACATTCCATCGAGAGACCCTGCAGGTCTGAGAACCAGTGCCGGCTGGGCCACGCTGGAGCGACTAGAAGTAGTATTCCTCCTTCTTGCTTGAACTTCCGCAGAACCCTGGGCAGAAGTGACACCGGAGGGAACACGTATGGCAGTCAAAATTTCCATGGAATTACCAGTGCGTCCACGAACGCTGCTTGAGGTTCCCTTGTCCATGATCCGAAGACCGAAACTTTGTGATTGTGTCGAGACACCATCAGTTCTACGTCTGGTAGGCCCCACTTGTCCACTAGGAGTTGAAACACCTCTGGATGAAGGCTCCACTCCCTGGCGTGTACGTCCTGACGACTGAGGAAATCCGCTTCCCAGTTGAGGACACCCGGAATGAACAGTGCCGATATTGCTGGCAGATGGCGTTCCGCCCATTGAAGAATTCTGGAAACTTCCATCATTGCTTTTCGGCTTCGAGTGCCGCCTTGATGATTTATGTATGCCACCACAGTGGTGTTGTCCGTCTGTACTTGAACAGGCCTGTTGAACACAGCCCGCAGTTCCAGAATGTTGATAGGGAGGAGAAATTCCTCCTTGGTCCAGCGATCCTGGAGAGAGTGTTGCTCGAACACCGTGCCCCAGCCCCTCAGACTGGCGTCCGTTGTCAGGAGGACCCAGTTGGGAATCCAGAAGGGATGGCCCCTGCGTAACTGTTGATCCTGGAGCCACCAGAACAGGGACAAGCGGACCTCCGGGGTCAGGACTATCATTTGAGATCTGATCCGCTGAGGCAGACCGTCCCACCTGGATAGGATTAACCATTGGAGAGGACGAGAATGGAACTGAGCGTACTCCACTATGTCGACAGTTGACACCATCAGGCCTAGTACTTGCATCACCGAGAGAACGGACACTCTTGGGCTAGAGAGGAAGTATCTGATCCTGTCCGGAAGCCTCAGGACCTTCTCTGGAGACAGAAACAACCCCTGGCTGTGCGTATCCAGCAGAGCCCCCAGGTGCACCATGCGCCGCGCAGCGACCAGGGAGGACTTTTTCCGATTGATCAGCCACCCGTGGGCTGTGAGGAATTGCACCGTCAGCTGGAGAAGGCTCAGGAGGACATCTTGGGAGCATGCCAGGATCAGCAGGTTGTCCAGATACGACAGGATCCTGATTCCCTGTTGATTAGGGTTAGGGTTAATATGGAGATGACCCGTCATCACTGCCATGACCTTGGTGAAAATCCAAGAGGCTGTGGTCAGTCCAAACGGAATTGATAGTGAAGGTTGCCAATAGCAAACCGCAGATACTGCTGATGTGATATGGCAATAGGTATATGCAGGTAAGCATCCTGTATATCCAGGGATACCATGTAGTCCCCAGGTTCCACGGCCATTTACAATGGAGCGCAGTGTTTCCATACGGAACTTGGACACTCTCACAAACTTGTTCAGTGACTTGAGGTTGAGAATAGGCCGAAAAGACCCATTGGGTTTCGGTACTAGAAACAGGGTCGAGTAGTAGCCCTTCCCTGTTTGGGAGATAGGCACCGGCACCACCACTCTTGTCTCAAGGAGGGATTGGACAACCAAGTGTAGATCTTGCACCTTCAACGGGTCCGATGGGATGACCGTTGCGCAGAACTGGCAAGGGGGACGTCTCTTGAAAGAGACCGCATACCCGTGAGAGACAACTTTCTGCACCCATGCGTCTGAAGTGGTCCTTAACCAGACCTGGGGGAACTGCAGGAGTCGGCCTCCCACACTGGGGTCCCCCAGGGGGAGGCCCGTCCCATTATGCTGCAGGCTTGTCCTGTTTGGAAGCAGGCTGATGGGCAGCCCAGGATTGTATAGATTTGGGCTTACCGGTCTTGGGAGTACAAGGCTTGCTCGAGTACACCTGACCCTTTGATTCACCTGAAGCCCGAAAGGAATGAAAAGTAGTACTTTTAGCTTTTTCGAGCAGGAGGAGTAGAAGAAGGAAGGCCCGCAGTCTTAGCAGAGGCTAAGCCAGTCACGATCTTATTAAGATCTTCTCCAAATAGGATGTCTCCCTTAAAAGGGAGCACCTCCAGAGTCTTCTTGGAATCGAGGTCCACCGTCCAGGACCGCAACCATAGAATCCAGCGAGCCAAAATAGACGTAGTGGACGCTTTAGATGCCAGAATACCTGCCTCAGAGGACACCTCTTCAATATAATGGGAGGCGGTGGTAATATGAGACAGACACTGTTTGGCAATGTCAGAAATATCCCGAGGTAACTCTTCCGCCAAAACCTGAACCCACATATCAATAGCTTTTGCAGCCCAGGAGGCCGCAATAGTGGGCCTGTGAATTGCCCCAGTTAGGGAATAAATAGACTTCAGGCATCCCTCCACACGCTTATCTGTCGGTTCCTTCAGAGAGGTGACAGGCAGAGAAGAGTATACCACAATCCGGGCGACATGAGAGTCTACCGGCGGTGGAGTTTCCCACTTGTTACTCAACTCCGCAGGGATAGGAAAACGAACCAACATCTTCTTGGATAGGGCAAGCGTTTTTTTCTGGGGAGACCCAAGACTCTTGACGTATGCCAATTAGAAGGTCAGAGTGAGGAAAAATGACCTTTGCCACCTTCTGCCGCTTGAATTTATCAAGTTTGTTTGATGCAATATTGGGATCAGCTTCATCATCAATCTGGAGAACCATTTTCATAGCTTCCACTAATTCAGGGACAGCAACCTGAGTGACATGCTCCCCATCAGAGTCCGCTGAGTCAGAATCAGTCGGATCAGTATAGGCCCCATCTTCATCAGAAGAAGTATCTGAAACATGAGTGACATGCTCCCCATCAGAGTCCGCTGAGTCAGAATCAGTCAGATCAGTATAGGCCCCATCTTCATCAGAAGAAGTATCTGAAACATGAGTGACATGCTCCCCATCAGAGTCCGCTGAGTCAGAATCAGTCGGATCAGTATAGGCCCCATCTTCATCAGAAGAAGTATCTGAAACCTGAGTGACATGCTCCCCATCAGAGTCCGCTGAGTCAGAATCAGTCAGATCAGTATAGGCCCCATCCTCATCAGAAGTATCTGAAACATGAGTGACATGCTCCCCATCAGAGTCCGCTGAGTCAGAATCAGTCAGATCAGTATAGGCCCCATCCTCATCAGAAGTATCTGAAACATGAGTGACATGCTCCCCATCAGAGTCCGCTGAGTCAGAATCAGTCAGATCAGTATAGGCCCCATCTTCATCAGAAGTATCTGAAACATGAGTGACATGCTCCCCATCAGAGTCCACTGAGTCAGAATCAGTCGGATCAGTATAGGCCCCATCTTCATCAGAAGAAGTATCTGAAACATGAGTGACATGCTCCCCATCAGAGTCCGCTGAGTCAGAATCAGTCGGATCAGTATAGACACCATCTTCATCAGAAGAAGTATCTGAAACATGAGTGACATGCTCTACATCAGAGTCCGCTGAGTCAGAATCAGTCAGATCAGTATAGGCCCCATCCTCATCAGAAGTATCTGAAACATGAGTGGATTGAGAGGTGGAAACCACGCGCTTGGAGTGCACTTTAGCCCCCAAGGGCTGAGTGTAGACTTCTGTTTAACCAAAGATTTATTTAAAACCTGTATCTGGTTAGATAGTGTGTCCGCCTAAGGCGGAGTAGCTACAGGGACAATTTGTGGCTGAAATGGCACAGGCAGTCCCACAGGGGGCGTAAGACGTGTTACCGAAGTATTTAACATAAAGGAGAAGGTAGCCCAGGGTGGCTCCTGATTGGCCACGAGTGCTACAGGTGGAGTGGGAGAGGTAAGGAACCCAGCACCCACATCCCCAGCAGCAGTTCCCCCCCCTGGTAAATCCGTGGCACTCCTGCCCTGTGTGGCAGACAATATGAGGAATGTAGCCGTGGGGCACACAGTACAATAAGAATACCGTATAGCAATCCCCTGATATATGTGCTAATAAAAGCAGGACACAAACAGAGAATGAAGTCGGTATGGGGTGACTGAAAATACACTGAGCTGTACAGACCCTGACGCACTTATCCTCTCAGGTCTCAGAATATAGTGATAGTAAGGGTGTGATACTCTAAAGGAAAATACACTGAGCTGTACAGACCCTGACGCACTTACCCTCTCAGGGCACAGAATATAGTGATAGTAAGGGTGTAATACTCTAAAGGAAAACACACAGCAGCTGTAGGCACACTCAGTCACAAGCACAATGCAGGAGTAATGTACAAACAATAATACTGCACTGGTCAGGCAAATTACATACAACAGCAGATAGATATAACAATGTATATCACAGAATAATTGTACTATATACGCTGTCTATATGACATGTAGAATACTCAGGTGTCCTGTATAAGTACGGCGCTGGAACAGGCGAATATACAGAGGAGACAGCCCCCAGCAATCCCAAATAGAGCAGCTCTTAGCTAAAAATGGCGCCAGGTCTCAGCAGGGAGGGGAAAGTGAAAGCAGCTCCAGGGCGGGTACATCTGCAGGAGATGGCACCCGGAGCTGGGGGGAGGGGCTACAGGCAGCGCTCTATCCCCACAGTGCTGGACTTCACCACCGGTACTTAGTGGAGCCTGTGAAATGTAAGCCTGCACTCTGTGACTGCCCTGGTGGATATAGTGGGGTCCCTGAGCAGCACAGTATCCACGCCAGCCGCACGGTCCGTCTCCCATAAGCCGCGAGCGAATCGCAATTTGTACCTGGCGGGTCCCCCTGGGAGACCCTCTTACCTCCTCCTGCAGCCACGCGATCCTGGAGGTGAGCAGCGGCGGTGTGCCAAAGTACCGGTGCGTCTCTGCTGTAATTACCCGGGAACCAGGGCGCGGGAGTATACAGCGCGGCATAGGGGAGATGATGGAGCCGCAGCACAGCATGTCTCCCAGACATAGAAGTGCTGCGGCTCAGTCTTCTAATAAAAGCTTTCTTGAATTTCTTCTATTTTTTCTTCAGGGCCACCTCAGGCAGCCCCACCTGTTAGTGTCCTGCGCTGCAGGCACCAACTTAAAAACTGAGCTCCTGTGCTGGAGGCGGGGCTATAGAGGAGGTGGTGCAGTGCATCCTGGGAACAGTCAAAGCTTTTAGCCTGTTGGTGCCTCGAATCAAGATCCAACTCTACACCCCGATGTTATTCCCTGTGGAATACCAGTGTACCCCGCTGCAGAAATGTAGGGTATATATATAGGGGGTATATGAGATATATAGGGAGGTATATGAGGTATACAGGGAGATATATACATATACATACATATACAGGGAGGTATATGAGGTATACAGGGAGGCATATATGAGGTATATACAGGAAGATATATATATATATATATATATGTATGAGGTATATGAGGTATACAGGGAGGTATATATGAGGTATATACAGGAAGATATAGATAGGAGGTATATGAGGTATACAGGGATATATATATATATATATATATATATATATATATATGAGGTATATATAAATTATATATATATATATATTATTTGAATGAGGTATACAAGGAGGTATATATATATGAGATATACAGGAAGGTATATATGTAGGGGATATATGAGGTATATACAGGAAGATATATATAGGAGGTATATGAGGTATACAGAAAGGTATATATGAGGTATATACAGGAAGATATATATAGGGGTTATGAGGTATACAGTGAGGTATATGAGGTATACAGGAAGGTATATATGTAGGGGATATATGAGGTATATACAGGAAGATATATATAAGGGGTATATGAGGTATACAGGGAGGTATATGAGGTATACAGGGAGGTATATATGAGGTATATACAGGAAGATATATATATATATATATATATGAGGTATACAGGGAGGTATATATGAGGTATATACAGGAAGATATATATATATATATATAGGAGGTATACAGGGAGGTATATATGAGGTATATACAGAAAGATATATATATATATATACATACGAGGTATACAGGGAGGTATATGAGGTATACAGGGAGGTATATGAGGCATATAGGGAGGTATATATTAGGTATATACAGGAAGATATATATAGGAGGTATACAGGGAGATATGAGGTACATACAGGACTATATATATATATATATATATATATATGGTACATATATATATATATATATATATATATATGAGGTACACAGGAAGGTATATATGTAGGGGATATATGAGGTATACAGAAATATATATATACTGCTCAAAAAAAATAAAGGGAACACTTAAACAACACAATGTAACTCCAAGTCAATCACACTGGCCACTTAGGAAGCAACACTGATTGATAATCAATTTCACATGCTGTTGTGCAAATGGAATAGACAACAGGTGGGAATTATAGGCAATTAGCAAGACACCCCCAATAAAGGAGTTGTTCTGCAAGTGGTGACCACAGACCACTTCTCAGCTCCTATGCTTTCTGGCTGATGTTTTGGTCACTTTTGAAAGCTGGCGGTGCTTTCACTCTAGTGGTAGCATGAGACGGAGTCTACAACCCACACAAGTGGCTCAGGTAGTGCAGCTCATCCAGGATGGCACATCAATGCGAGCTGTGGCAAGAAGCTTTGCTGTGTCTGTCAGCGTAGTGTCCAGAGCATGGAGGCGCTACCAGGAGACAGGCCAGTACATCAGGAGATGTGGAGGAGGCCGTAGGAGGGCAACAACCCAGCAGCAGAACCGCTACCTCCGCCTTTGTGCAAAGAGGAACAGGAGGAGCACTGCCAGAGCCCTACAAAATGACCTCCAGCAAGCCACAAATGTGCATGTGTCTACTCAAATGATCAGAAACAGACTCCATGAGGGTGGTATGAGGGCCCGACGTCCACAGGTGGGGGTTGTGCTTACAGCCCAACACCATGCAGGAAGTTTGGCATTTGCCAGAGAACACCAAGATTAGCAAATTTGCCACTGGCGCCCTGTGCTCTTCACAGATGAAAGCAGGTTCTCACTGAGCACATGTGACAGACGTGACAGAGTCTGGAGACGCCAAGGGGAACGTTCTGCTTCCTGCAACATCCTCCAGCATGACCGGTTTGGCAGTGGGTCAGTAATGGTGTGGGGTGGCATTTCTTTGGGGGGCCACACAGCCCTCCATGTGCTCACCAGAGGTAGCCTGACTGCCATTAGGTACCGAGATGAGATCCTTAGACCCCTTGTGAGACCATATGCTGGTGCGGTTGGCCCTGGGTTCCTCCTAATGCAAGACAATGCTAGACCTCATGTGGCTGGAGTGTGTCAGCAGTTCCTGCAAGACGAAGGCATTGATGCTATGGACTGGCCCGCCCGTTCCCCAGACCTGAATCCAATTGAGCACATCATGTGTCGCTCCATCCACCAATGCCACGTTGCACCACAGACTGTCCAGGAGTTGGCGGATGCTTTAGTCCAGGTCTGGGAGGAGATCCCTCAGGAGACCATCCGCCACCTCATCAGGAGCATGCCCAGGCATTGTAGGGAGGTCATACAGGCACGTGGAGGCCACACACACTACTGAGCCTCATTTTGACTTGTTTTAAGGACATTACATCAAAGTTGGATCAGCCTGTAGTGTGTTTTTCCACTTTAATTTTGAGTATGACACCAAATCCAGACCTCCATGGGTTAATAAATTTGATTTCCATTGATAATTTTTGTGTGATTTTGTTGTCAGCACATTCAACTATGTAAAGAACAAAGTATTTATAGGAATATTTCATTCATTCAGATCTAGGATGTGTTATTTTAGTGTTCCCTTTATTTTTTGAGCAGTGTATATATAGGAGGTGTATGAGGTATACAGGGAGGTATATATGAGGTATATACAGGAAGATATATATATATATATATATATATATATATATGAGGTATATGTGGTATACAGGGAGGTATATGAGATATACAGGAAGGTATATAAGGTATACAGGGAGGTATATATATACATATAGCAGGTATATGAGGTATACAGTGAGGTATATTTATATATAGGGGTATATGAGGTATACAGGGAGGTATATTTATATATAGGGGGTATATGAGGTATACAGGTAGGTATAATTATATATAGGGGGTATATGAGGTATACAGGGAGGTATATGAGGTATACAGGTAGGTATAATTATATATAGGGGGTATATGAGGTATACAGGTAGGTATAATTATATATAGGGGGTATATGAGGTATACAGGGAGGTATATTTATATATAGGGGTATATGAGGTATACAGGGAGGTATATTTATATATAGGGGGTATATGAGGTATACAGGGAGGTATATGAGGTATACAGTGAGGTATAATTATATATAGGGGGTATATGAGGTATACAGGGAGGTATATGAGGTATACAGGTAGGTATAATTATATATAGGGGGTATATGAGGTATACAGGTAGGTATAATTATATATAGGGGGTATATGAGGTATACAGGGAGGTATATTTATATATAGGGGGTATATGAGGTATACAGGGAGGTATATTTATATATAGGGGGTATATGAGGTATACAGGGAGGTATATGAGGTATACAGGTAGGTATAATTATATATAGGGGTATATGAGGTATACAGGGAGGTATATTTATATATAGGGGGTATATGAGGTATACAGGGAGGTATATATACATATAGCAGGTATATGATGTATACAGGGAGGTATATATACATATAGCAGGTATATGGGGTATACAGGGAGGTATATATACATATAGCAGGTATATGGGGTATACAGGGAGGTATATATACATATAGCAGGTATATGATGTATACAGGGAGGTATATATACATATAGCAGGTATATGGGGTATACAGGGAGGTATATATACATATCAGGTATATGGGGTATACAGGGAGGTATATATATATATATAGGGGGTATATGAGGTATACAGGGAGGTATATATACATATAGCAGGTATATGATGTATACAGGGAGGTATATATACATATAGCAGGTATAGGAGGTATACATGGAGGTATAGGAGGTATACAGGGAGGTATATGAGGTATACAGGTAGGTATAATTATATATAGGGGGTATATGAGGTATACAGGGAGGTATATTTATATATAGGGGGTATATGAGGTATACAGGGAGGTATATATACATATAGCAGGTACATGATGTATACAGGGAGGTATATATACATATAGCAGGTATATGGGGTATACAGGGAGGTATATATACATATAGCAGGTATATGGGGTATACAGGGAGGTATATATACATATAGCAGGTATATGGGGTATACAGGGAGGTATATTTATATATAGGGGGTATGTGAGGTATACAGGGAGGTATATATACATATAGCAGGTATATGATGTATACAGGGAGGTATATATACATATAGCAGGTATAGGAGGTATACATGGAGGTATAGGAGGTATACAGGGAGGTATATGAGGTATACAGGGAGGTATAATTATATATAGGGGGTATATGAGGTATACAGGGAGGTATATTTATATACAGGGGGTATATGAGGTATACAGGGAGGTATATTTATATATAGGGGGTATATGAGGTATACAGGGAGGTATATGAGGTATACAGGTAGGTATAATTATATATAGGGGGTATATGAGGTATACAGGGAGGTATATTTATATATAGGGGGTATATGAGGTATACAGGGAGGTATATTTATATATAGGGGGTATAATAAGATTTTACTTACCGATAAATCTATTTCTCGTAGTCCGTAGTGGATGCTGGGGACTCCGTCAGGACCATGGGGATTAGCGGCTCCGCAGGAGACAGGGCACAAAAATAAAGCTTTAGGATCAGGTGGTGTGCACTGGCTCCTCCCCCTATGACCCTCCTCCAAGCCTCAGTTAGGATACTGTGCCCGGACGAGCGTACACAATAAGGAAGGATTTTGAATCCCGGGTAAGACTCATACCAGCCACACCAATCACACCGTACAACTTGTGATCGGAACCCAGTTAACAGTATGACAACGTAGGAGCCTCTGAACAGACGGCTCACAACAATAATAACCCGATTTTTGTACCAATAACTAGGTACAAGTATTGCAGACAATCCGCACTTGGGATGGGCGCCCAGCATCCACTACGGACTACGAGAAATAGATTTATCGGTAAGTAAAATCTTATTTTCTCTAACGTCCTAGTGGATGCTGGGGACTCCGTCAGGACCATGGGGATTATACCAAAGCTCCCAAACGGGCGGGAGAGTGCGGATGACTCTGCAGCACCGAATGAGAGAACTCCAGGTCCTCTTTAGCCAGGGTATCAAATTTGTAGAATTTTACAAACGTGTTCTCCCCCCGACCACGTAGTTGCTCGGCAGAGTTGTAATGCCGAGACCCCTCGGGCAGCCGCCCAGGATGAGCCCACCTTCCTTGTGGAATGGGCATTTACATATTTTGGCTGTGGCAGGCCTGCCACATAATGTGCAAGCTGAATTGTACTACACATCTAACTAGCAATCGTCTGCTTAGAAGCAGGAGCACCCAGCTTGTTGGGTGCATACAGGATAACAGCAAGTCAGTTTTCCTGACTCCAGCCGTCCTGGAAACCGATATTTTCAGGGCCCTGACAACATCTAGCAACTTGGAGTCCTCCAAGTCCCTAGTAGCCGCAGGTACCACAATAAGCTGGTTCAGGTGAAACGCTGACACCACCTTAGGGAGAAACTGGGGACGAGTCCGCAGCTCTGCCCTGTCCGAATGGACAATCAGATATGGGCTTTTGTGAGACAAAGCCGCCAATTTTGACACTCGCCTGGCCGAGGCCAGGGCCAACATCATGGTCACTTTCCATGTGAGATATTTCAAATCCACAGATTTGAGCGGTTTAAACCAATGTGATTTGAGGAATCCCAGAACTACGTTGAGATCCCACAGTGCCACTGGAGGCACAAAAGGGGGTTGTATATGCAGTACTCCCTTGACAAACTTCTGGACTTCAGGAACTGAAGCCAATTCTTTCTGGAAGAAAATCGACAGGGCCGAAATTTGAACCTTAATGGACCCCAATTTGAGGCCCATAGACACTCCTGTTTGCAGGAAATGCAGGAATCGACCGAGTTGAAATTTCTTCGTGGGGCCTTCCTGGCCTCACACCACGCAACATATTTTTGCCACATGTGGTGATAATGTTGTGCGGTCACCTCCTTCCTGGCTTTGACCAGGGTAGGAATGACTTCTTCCGGAATGCCTTTTTCCCTTAGGATCCGGCGTTCAACCGCCATGCCGTCAAACGCAGCCGCGGTAAGTCTTGGAACAGACATGGTACTTGCTGAAGCAAGTCCCTTCTTAGCGGCAGAGGCCATGAGTCCTCTGTGAGCATCTCTTGAAGTTCCGGGTACCAAGTCCTTCTTGGCCAATCCGGAGCCACGAGTATAGTTCTTACTCCTCTACGTCTTATAATTCTCAGTACCTTGGGTATGAGAAGCAGAGGAGGAAACACATACACCGACTGGTACGCCCACGGTGTTACCAGAACGTCCACAGCTATTGCCTGAAAGTCTCTTGACCTGGCGCAATACCTGTCCAGTTTTTTGTTCAGGCGGGACGCCATCATGTACACCTTTGGTCTTTCCCAACGGTTCACAATCATGTGGAAAACTTCCCGATGAAGTCCCCACTCTCCCGGGTGGAGGTCGTGCCTGCTGAGGAAGTCTGCTTCCCAGTTGTCCACTCCCGGAATGAACACTGCTGACAGTGCTATCACATGATTTTCCGCCCAGCGAAAAATCCTTGCAGTTTTTTCCATTGCCCTCCTGCTTCTTGTGCCGCCCTGTCTGTTTACGTGGGCGACTGCCGTGATGTTGTCCCACTGGATCAATACCGGCTGACCTTGAAGCAGAGGTCTTGCTAAGCTTAGAGCATTATAAATTGCCCTTAGCTCCAGTATATTTATGTGGAGAAAAGTCTCCAGACTTGATCACACTCCCTGGAAATTTTTTCCCTGTGTGACTGCTCCCCAGCCTCTCAGGCTGGCCTCCGTGGTCACCAGCATCCAATCCTGAATGCCGAATCTGCGGCCCTCTAGAAAATGAGCACTCTGTAACCACCACAGGAGAGACACCCTTGTCCTTGGAGATAGGGTTATCCGCTGATGCATCTGAAGATGCGATCCGGACCATTTGTCCAGCAGATCCCACTGAAAAGTTCTTCGTGGAATCTGCCGAATGGAATCGCTTCGTAATAAGCCACCATTTTTCCCAGGACTCTTGTGCAATGATGCACTGACACTTTTCCTGGTTTTAGGAGGTTCCTGACTAGCTCGGATAACTCCCTGGCTTTCTCCTCCGGGAGAAACACCTTTTTCTGGACTGTGTCCAGAATCATCCCTAGGAACAGCAGACGTGTCGTCGGAAACAACTGCGGTTTTGGAATATTTAGAATCCACCCGTGCTGTCGTAGAACTACTTGAGATAGTGCTACTCCGACCTCCAACTGTTCTCTGGACCTTGCTCTTATCAGGAGGTCGTCCATTTTCTTCGAAGAAGAATCATCATTTCGGGCATTACCTTGGTAAAGACCCGGAGTGCCGTGGACAATCCAAACGGCAGCGTCTGAAACTGATAGTGACAGTTCTGTACCACGAACCTGAGATACCCTTGGTGAGAAGGGCAAATTGGGACATGGAGGTAAGCATCCCTGATGTCCCGGGACACCATATAGTCCCCTTCTTCCTGGTTCGCTATCACTGCTCTGAGTGACTCCATCTTGATTTGAACCTTTGTAAGTGTTCAAATATTTCAGATTTAGAATAGGTCTCACCGAGCCTTCTGGTTTCAGTACCACAATATAGTGTGGAATAATACCCCTTTCCTTGTTGTAGGAGGGGTACTTTGATTATCACCTGCTGGGAATACAGCTTGTGAATTGTTTCCAATACTGGCTCCCTGTCGGAGGGAGACGTTGGTAAAGCAGACTTCAGGAACCTGCGAGGGGAACGTCTCGACTTTCCAATCTGTACCCCTGGGATACTACTTGTAGGATCCAGGGGTCCTGTACGGCTCCAGCGTCATGCTGAGAACTTGGCAGAAGCGGTGGAAGGCTTCTGTTCCTGGGAATGGGCTGCCTGCTGCAGTCTTCTTCCCTTTCCTCTATCCCTGGGCAGATATGCTTATGGGGACGAAAGGACTGAGGCTGAAAAGACGGTGTCTTTTTCAGCATAGATGTGACTTAGGGTAAAAACGGTGGATTTCCCAGCAGTTGCCGTGGCCACCAGGTCCGATGGACCGACCCCAAATAACTCCTCCCCTTTATACGGCAATACATCTTTGTGCCGTTTGGAATCTGCATCACCTGACCACTGTCGTGTCCATAAACATCTTTTGGCAGATATGGACATCGCACTTACTCTTGATGCCAGAGTGCAAATATCCCTCTGTGCATCTCGCATATATAGAAATGCATTTTTTAAATGCTCTATAGTAAATAAAATACTGTCCCTGTCAAGGGTATCAATATTTTCAGTCAGGGAATCCGACCAAGCCACCCCAGCACTGCACATCCAGGCTGAGGCGATCGCTGGTCGCAGTATAACACCAGTATGTGTGTATATACTTTTTAGGATATTTTCCAGCCTCCTATCAGCTGGTTCCTTGAGGGCGGCCGTATGTGGAGACGGTACCGCCACTTGTTTTGATAAGCGTGTGAGCGCCTTATCCACCCTAAGGGGTGTTTCCCAACGCGCCCTAACTTCTGGCGGGAAAAGGGTATACCGCCAATAATTTTCTATCGGGGGAACCCCGCGCCTCATCACACACTTCATTTAATTTATCTGATTCAGGAAAACTATAGGTAGTTTTTCCACATCCCACATAATACCCTTTTTTGTGGTACTTGTAGTATCAGAAATATGTAACACCTCCTTCATTGCCCTTAACAAGTAACGTGTGGCCCTAAAGGAAAATACGTTTGTTTCTTCACCGTCGACACTGGAGTCAGTGTCCGTGTCTGTGTCGACCGACTGAGGTAAAATGGGCATTATAACGTCCCTGACGGTGTTTTAGACGCCTGGACAGATACTAATATGTTTGCCGGCCGTCTCATGTCGTCAACCGACTTGCAGCGTGTTGACATTATCACGTAATTCCTTAAATAAGCCATCCATTCCGGTGTCGACTCCCTAGAGAGTGACATCACCATTACAGGCAATTTGCTCCGCCTCCCAACATCGTCCTCATACATGTCGACACACACGTACCGACACACAGCACACACACAGGGAATGCTCTGATAGAGGACAGGACCTACTAGCCCTTTGGGGAGACAGAGGGAGAGTTTGCCAGCACACACCAAAAACGCTATAATTATACAGGGACAACCTTTATATAAGTGCTTTTCCCTTATAGCATTTTAATATATGTAGTCATATCGCCAAATCAGTGCCCCCCCTCTCTGTTTTAACCCTGTTTCTGTAGTGCAGTGCAGGGGAGAGCCTGGGAGCCTTCCCACCAGCATTTCTGTGAGGGAAAATGGCGCTGTGTGCTGAGGAGAATAGGCCCCGCCCCCTTTTCGGCGGGCTTCTTCTCCCGTTTTTCTGAGACCTGGCAGGGGTTAAATACATCCATATAGCCCCCAGGGGCTATATGTGATGTATTTTTAGCCAGAATAAGGTACTATCATTGCTGCCCAGGGCGCCCCCCCAGCACCCTGCACCCTCAGTGACCGCTGCTATGAAGTGTGCTGACAACAATGGCGCACAGCTGCAGTGCTGTGCGCTACCTCAGGAAGACTGAAAAGTCTTCTGCCGCCTGCTTCTGGACCTCTTCCATCTTCGGCATCTGCAAGGGGGGTCGGCGGCGCGGCTCCGGGACGAACCCCAGGGTGAGACCTGTGTTCCGACTCCCTCTGGAGCTAATGGTGTCCAGTAGCCTAAGAAGCCAATCCATCCTGCACGCAGGTGAGTTCACTTCTCTCCCCTAAGTCCCTCGTTGCAGTGAGCCTGTTGCCAGCAGGACTCACTGAAAATAAGAAACCTAAAAACTTTTTCTAAGCAGCTCTTTAGGAGAGCCACCTAGATTGCACCCTGCTCGGACGGGCACAAAAACCTAACTGAGGCTTGGAGGAGGGTCATAGGGGGAGGAGCCAGTGCACACCACCTGATCCTAAAGCTTTATTTTTGTGCCCTGTCTCCTGCGGAGCCGCTAATCCCCATGGTCCTGACGGAGTCCCCAGCATCCACTAGGACGTTAGAGAAATGAGGTATACAGGGAGGTATATTTATATACAGGGAGGTATATTTATATACAGGGGGTATATGAGGTATACAGGGAGGTATATTTATATATAGGGGGTATATGAGGTATACAGGGAGGTATATGAGGTATACAGGGAGGTATAATTATATATAGGGGGTATATGAGGTATACAGGGAGGTATATTTATATATATATATATATATATATAGGGGGTATATGAGGTATACAGGGAGGTATATATACATATAGCAGGTATATGATGTATACAGGGAGGTATATATACATATAGCAGGTATAGGAGGTATACATGGAGGTATAGGAGGTATACAGGGAGGTATATATACATATAGCAGGTATAGGAGGTATACATGGAGGTATAGGAGGTATACAGGGAGGTATATATACATATAGGAGGTATACATGGAGGTATAGGAGGTATACAGGGACGTATATTTATATATAGGGGGTATATGAGGTATACAGGGAGGTATATGAGGTATACAGGTAGGTATAATTATATATAGGGGGTATATGAGGTATACAGGTAGGTATAATTATATATAGGGGATATATGAGGTATACAGGTAGGTATAATTATATATAGGGGGTATATGAGGTATACAGGGAGGTATATATATATATATAGGGGGTATATGAGGTATACAGGGAGGTATATGAGGTATACAGGTAGGTATAATTATATATAGGGGGTATATGAGGTATACAGGGAGGTATATTTATATATAGGGGGTATACGAGGTATACAGGGAGGTATATATACATATAGCAGGTATATGATGTATACAGGGAGGTATATATACATATAGCAGGTATATGATGTATACAGGGAGGTATATTTATATATAGGGGGTATACGAGGTATACAGGGAGGTATATATACATATAGCAGGTATATGATGTATACAGGGAGGTATATATACATATAGCAGGTATATGATGTATACAGGGAGGTATATATACATATAGCAGGTATATGGGGTATACAGGGAGGTATATAATGCACCCAGATGATAATAAATCACTACTCACCGGCAGCCACATCTGTCCTCTGTCTCTGATAACTAGAGCCGGAGCCGGAAGTTGCTTACCGGAAGCACACAGCTTGCGTTCCATGCCGCTTCCGGGTATTGCGTTCCACGGCGCTTGCGGCTGGTCTCAGTATGAGCTGTATCACCCGCCGGCGTCAGTCCTCTCGGGAGGCAATAAGGGGCGGGGCTAATAGTGCATGTGCTTCCTATCTGTCACTAGGGATGTCCATAGACGGGTCAGGGTTCGGGTATTAGGGTTAGGGTATTAGGGTGTTAGGGTTACTGTATTAGGGTTAGGGTATTAGGGTGTTAGGTTTATTAGGGTTATTAGGTTTAGGGTATTAGGGTGTTAGGGTTATTAGGGTATTAGGGTTCGGGTATTAGGGTGTTAGGGTTATTAGGGTATTAGAACTGAATACCAAATTACCTAGCTGACAGCGCCTAAATAAATAAATAAATAAATACCGATATGCAATCGCACCTAAGCGCTGCCGGGAATAGGCACTGTGCGTGTGCCTATGAATGCAATGTTAAAAAAGAAAAAAAAGGGTCGGCTGCGCTTATGGTGTTTTACAAATAGGTATAAATCATGGAGAGTTGACAGATTTATATATAAACCAGGTTTATTATGATATAAAATACATCAACAAATCATGTGTAACCTAATAAATGAATAGCTGTACTCTGAGACACCGTTATGTAAACACACAGTATCAATCAAGCTCTATGTATAATGTTCCCCTGATTCAGGGTTTCGGATTGTTACTTGTTATCAATTGTAACCAAGATGAAACTTGAATAGTAACACTTAAACTCTGCAATAAATTGTAACTAAAAGATGGATAAAGACTGATTTATGTAGGACGGACCACACGCAAATTGAAAATTCGCTTTCTAGAACACAGGCGCAATATTTTAAAGGGATATCCTCTGCACAGTGTATCTCGACACTTTGCAGAATTCCATGAAAAGAACCCACAGCACGTCCACCTCATAGGCATTGAAATCATTCCATCAACCCCCAGGGGAGGTGATAGATACAGGAAACTGTGCCAAAGAGAAAACTATTGGATCCATCAGTTGAAAACCCTCGTTCCTGAGGGACTCAACGAAACAATTGAATTTGACCTTTAATGTGATCTGAGGTATATTTTAAATCATGAATAACTCTTTCTGTGCTGCATACTGGTATGGGTGTCCATGTCAGACTATGTATAAATATGTCCATGCCTAGGGGATACACTACTATTATATAATACACCATATATAGTATTCACCCATTTATAATTTTGCATGTGAGTCGTACACATGTTATCTCTGGGTGTATGTGGGGGGCGATTTCTGGTCTACGGCCCGATGTCTTCTGTATACCACCCAGCACAAATACACTAGCATATATTAAACATAATCCCTTCACGGGCATGATATTTTTCATTTACATCAAATACAGGATAATATTCAATTTATGTATAATTAATTTTATTTAATACATTAGGTCCTAGTCATTGATTATAGCCAATTAAAAACTAATCTGTCTGTCTCTCTATTATGCCATGAAAGAATAAAAAATCGTGGTATATTCTATTTAAATCACACCTCCTATGTTTTCTCTTATCATACCATGAATGATTAACAGCATTTCTGGTGTGATCTTAGTAAAATTGCCATCATGTTGTCCTTAATCTTCTGCGCCACAGCATATTACCTGACATGGAACATATAAGACTTATCTATTTAATATGAATTTAACTGTAAATTTATGATAAAAATATTTTTATTGTTTGTAGATCTCTTTTTTTATTTATTTATTTATTTATTTTTAATTTTTATATATATTTACGCATATATGTATATTGAAATTTCCTAGACCAACACACTGATAGATACTCAAGTGTTAAATAATTGGAGAGTTGACTTTTCTAATAGAGTTTTAATTAGTTCTTATCAGCCACACATGGCAGTATGTTTATCAATGCTATATATAGGATGTACTCAGTGGAGGAGATATTCCTTTGAAAAAGTCACGTTAATCGTGACGAAACGCGTTAGGCTCCTCCCCTTTTTCTGTCTCTGATTCACCTGTACCACAGCTCCACAGCTCCAAGAAACTCTGCCCTCCACGGAGAGCTATTCAGCCTGCACGGCGGCCATACTGCCACTTCTGAACGGCGTCTGACGGCTGATACGAGCCGCGGGACATTGCGAGCTCCGATAGCTGTCCCCCGGCAGTGGGAAAACTACAGCCCGCATCACCGCCATACAGCTACATCTGGTAACGCCAGCCAGCACTATTTAAACAGCTCCTTGGACACGGGACAGCGCTTCATCCTTGTGCATGTCGGTGCGGCAGATCCGACCGGCATTTCACCTGTGAGTCTCCACCGCAATTAGCGGCAGCAGCGTGTGTTCCTTTGATGCTCTGGAAGATGTGCTAATACCTATGCTCAGGGCACCTAAAGGATTTCCACCAGCCCTAGGTAAAACACAAGTAATCATCCTGCATCCGGGACTCACTTATCCAACAGCAAACTGGGATAAACATCTCTTCACCAAATCTCTCTCCCTAAACAGCATACGGTGGGCTTAATATAGGACTGCACCGAGGACGCTCGGTAGCACCAGCCCACAGGAGAGGTAAAAACTGTATATTGTATAATACATTTTTATTTTCATCTTTTCGCTGGGCCCTTGCTTTTCTGCTTCCGATCATTGGAGGAAAAAAACTTTTTTTGTCTTTATCCATCTTTTAGTTACAATTTATTGCAGAGTTTAAGTGTTACTATTCAAGTTTCATCTTGGTTACAATTGATAACAAGTAACAATCCGAAACCCTGAATCAGGGGAACATTATACATAGAGCTTGATTGATACTGTGTGTTTACATAACGGTGTCTCAGAGTACAGCTATTCATTTATTAGGTTACACATGATTTGTTGATGTATTTTATATCATAATAAACCTGGTTTATATATAAATCTGTCAACTCTCCATGATTTATACCTATTTGTAAAACACCATAAGCGCAGCCGACCCTTTTTTTTCTTTTTTAACATTGCATTCATAGGCACACGCACAGTGCCTATTCCCGGCAGCGCTTAGGTGCGATTGCATATCGGTATTTATTTATTTATTTATTTAGGCGCTGTCAGCTAGGTAATTTGGTATTCAGTTCTGTTTTTGTGTTTCTCTGATAGCTGCCTTTATACTTATTTGTAGTGTGAGATACATTGCTTTTCCTCTGTTTATTATGGCTAATTTTACGTGTCTATCTGAACGGGTCAAAAGAAGGCAGCAATATGAGGCTACCTTGACTGAGAATTCTGAGACCATAGCACCACCAGTAATTTATAACGATAAAGAGAAGGAGTTCAATATGCTCTTCTATAAATTAGAGGACCAAATGAAAACAGAAACCCGCCATTGGTGGGACATGGTCACCCTACAAAAATATGTTAAAACAAAAAAAATTCCTAGGGGTCTCAGAATTCTCAAGACATTGTCCTTTATTGATGACCCTTCACTGAAGGAGAAATGGGATGCATTATTAGATACTTGCTCCTTTTCTCTGATGGAATTATTAATTAAGTATCGCAGTGATAAGACAATGCAGTTGGCGCAGGAGATTGAAGATACAAGGAAACTACTAAGTAGTTTCTCTGAACATCCACAGTTCAAACATAACGATTTAAAGTTAAATCGAAAATTGGAACTTTATGAAAGGGAGATCATAGAGGGCAAGAACAAGAAATTTGATAGAGACACCAATGACTATAATCATGACTTGGTCCGAACATATAATAAGAAACAATACACATTCAATAGACAACGTAGTACATCAAACTGGAGAACAAGAAATACTGTTCAACATAGAAATAGATCCAATGATTTCAGGGGTCGTAGATATGAGACATCTAGCCATAGACCGGCATCCCCTTACACCAAGAGATCTGATAATAGAAACTATTCTCCGCAGGGGGGTAATAACCCACATGAGGATATGTCAGTAAGACCAAAAAATTCCAATTTAAGTAATTCACATAATACATATACAATGCAGCCTGGTCCTAAAATTATCACATCAAGTTTTTTAGAGAGGGGCCAGAGGAGACAGAAAACCCCTCCGCCATATCATCACACACAGAATCGATACGAACCCCTGCGGTTAGATACTCCAAAAAGGGGAAGAGAAAACAGCATAGAGGACACAGAGGAGGACGGAGGGTACAGAGGAAAAAAACGAGATCTGAGACCATAGAAAATAATATTCATAATCTATCCTCAATTCAACTAGAAATAAATGATATCAAATTATTGAATAAAGGTCTCAAGTTCGCTCCCTCTAAACCCCCAGAATTCTTTAACCTCTTTGTTGAACTCAATCGCTATATACGCACCCTGGCACGGAAAAGATACTTTGCCTTGAAAAAACTAACCAATCAAAAAATTGAAGGATTGCCCATCATATTGGATGATGGAGACAAGACTAGTCTAGACGCATTGCAGTCATTGTTAGAAGAGAATGGTTCTCTGGAAGCTACCATTCCAATTTACAATACAATACATACAAGTGAACATCGCTTGCAGTTTAAAAACAGCTCACAATTTTTTCCCCTACAGCACAGAAGTCCACCAATAGACATTTTCTATAAAAAAACATTGGAGGAATTTAATGTCCTCTGCCAAAAAGGACATAAAATATCCAAATATAAACATAACTTATCATCCGGTGAAAAGGCCTCCTTACGTAAACTTACTGACAACCCCTCCCTTGTCATTAAGCCGGCTGACAAGGGAGGGGGAATTGTCATACAGGATACAGATGACTATCTATCTGAGGCCTATAGACAGTTAGGGAATAGGGAGATATACACCCTATTGCCTACTGACCCTTCCAGTTCCTTTCACAGGTCTCTTACTGAACTGGTTCTAGGCGCTCTTGAGGGAGACATAATCTCTAAGGAGGAGATGAAATACCTTATACCCCCTCATCCTATCACTCCCACATATTATCATTTGCCCAAAATTCACAAATCCCTCACTGCACCCCCGGGTAGACCTATAATTTCAGGTGTTGGGTCCCTAACCTCCAATTTATCTCACTTTGTGGATCACTTTTTACAACCCTTAGCCACTAGTCTTCCCTCACACATTAAAGATACCACAGCTTTTCTGAACTCTATCACAGGTATTAAATGGAAGGAATCTTATTTTTTTATGACCTGTGACGTACAGGCGTTATACTCAAACATTCCCCATAATAAAGGTATTGCGGTTATCGAACAGTATCTTACAGATTCCAATGTTCTTTCCAAAAACCTACAAGAATTTATTTTGGCTTCTATTAATTTTATTTTATCACACAATTATTTTTTATTCAATCACCAATATTATTTACAGACACTTGGCACGGCCATGGGGACGAGGTTCGCGCCCAGCTTCGCCAACCTATACATGGGGGCGTTTGAGGACGCACATGTTTGGGGGCGGAACTTGGGCGCGGACCTCGTCTACTATGGCCGATACATAGATGATCTTTTTTTTTGTATTTGATGGGGATATTAATTTATCCTCGGACCTAACTGCGTCCTTTAATGACAATGAATTTAATTTATGTTTCACTAGCACGGTAAATAAATATTCCATCTCGTTCCTTGATGTCTCCCTCAATATTATAGATGGGGCTATCTCCACTAAAACGTTCAGAAAGGAGGTAGACAATTATAATTTTTTACATTTTGACAGCTTACATCACAAACCTTGGATCAGAAATATACCATACGGTCAACTGCGACGCCTTAGACGCAACTGTAGTGAATTCTACAATTACACCATACAGGCGGATGAACTATCATCGTCCCTTGAAAATAAGGGTTATCCTTCTAAATTAATCCAGTCAGCTCGTGTACGAGTAGATCAGCTGAATAGGAAAGATCTCTTAGAATATAAACAAAAGAATCAAAAATTCAAGCAGGATCAACCACATTTTTTCTCTAAGTACAATAATTCGTCCTGTCAAATAAGAAAAATTATTTCCAATAATTTTTCAATTTTACTTACTGATCCCATTCTTAGAACGGAAATTGGAGAAAAACCTTCAGTTATCTTCAAACGTTCTAGCAATTTACAACAACATCTTTCACCAAGTTTCTTTATCGATAAAAGAACCTCACTACAGTCAGATAAATTATCTGATTCCTCGGGATGGTTAACTAAAACAAGAGGCTGTTTTAAATGTGGTGCGAACAAATGCCTAACCTGTTCATACATAAAGAATAAAACCAAAACTTTTTTATCATCAGACAACACACAATTTACTATTGGTTCATTTATCAACTGCAATAGTGTGTTTGTCATATATATATTAGTCTGTAGTTGCAGACTGATTTATGTAGGACGGACCACACGCAAATTGAAAATTCGCTTTCTAGAACACAGGCGCAATATTTTAAAGGGATATCCTCTGCACAGTGTATCTCGACACTTTGCAGAATTCCATGAAAAGAACCCACAGCACGTCCACCTCATAGGCATTGAAATCATTCCATCAACCCCCAGGGGAGGTGATAGATACAGGAAACTGTGCCAAAGAGAAAACTATTGGATCCATCAGTTGAAAACCCTCGTTCCTGAGGGACTCAACGAAACAATTGAATTTGACCTTTAATGTGATCTGAGGTATATTTTAAATCATGAATAACTCTTTCTGTGCTGCATACTGGTATGGGTGTCCATGTCAGACTATGTATAAATATGTCCATGCCTAGGGGATACACTACTATTATATAATACACCATATATAGTATTCACCCATTTATAATTTTGCATGTGAGTCGTACACATGTTATCTCTGGGTGTATGTGGGGGGCGATTTCTGGTCTACGGCCCGATGTCTTCTGTATACCACCCAGCACAAATACACTAGCATATATTAAACATAATCCCTTCACGGGCATGATATTTTTCATTTACATCAAATACAGGATAATATTCAATTTATGTATAATTAATTTTATTTAATACATTAGGTCCTAGTCATTGATTATAGCCAATTAAAAACTAATCTGTCTGTCTCTCTATTATGCCATGAAAGAATAAAAAATCGTGGTATATTCTATTTAAATCACACCTCCTATGTTTTCTCTTATCATACCATGAATGATTAACAGCATTTCTGGTGTGATCTTAGTAAAATTGCCATCATGTTGTCCTTAATCTTCTGCGCCACAGCATATTACCTGACATGGAACATATAAGACTTATCTATTTAATATGAATTTAACTGTAAATTTATGATAAAAATATTTTTATTGTTTGTAGATCTCTTTTTTTATTTATTTATTTATTTATTTTTAATTTTTATATATATTTACGCATATATGTATATTGAAATTTCCTAGACCAACACACTGATAGATACTCAAGTGTTAAATAATTGGAGAGTTGACTTTTCTAATAGAGTTTTAATTAGTTCTTATCAGCCACACATGGCAGTATGTTTATCAATGCTATATATAGGATGTACTCAGTGGAGGAGATATTCCTTTGAAAAAGTCACGTTAATCGTGACGAAACGCGTTAGGCTCCTCCCCTTTTTCTGTCTCTGATTCACCTGTACCACAGCTCCACAGCTCCAAGAAACTCTGCCCTCCACGGAGAGCTATTCAGCCTGCACGGCGGCCATACTGCCACTTCTGAACGGCGTCTGACGGCTGATACGAGCCGCGGGACATTGCGAGCTCCGATAGCTGTCCCCCGGCAGTGGGAAAACTACAGCCCGCATCACCGCCATACAGCTACATCTGGTAACGCCAGCCAGCACTATTTAAACAGCTCCTTGGACACGGGACAGCGCTTCATCCTTGTGCATGTCGGTGCGGCAGATCCGACCGGCATTTCACCTGTGAGTCTCCACCGCAATTAGCGGCAGCAGCGTGTGTTCCTTTGATGCTCTGGAAGATGTGCTAATACCTATGCTCAGGGCACCTAAAGGATTTCCACCAGCCCTAGGTAAAACACAAGTAATCATCCTGCATCCGGGACTCACTTATCCAACAGCAAACTGGGATAAACATCTCTTCACCAAATCTCTCTCCCTAAACAGCATACGGTGGGCTTAATATAGGACTGCACCGAGGACGCTCGGTAGCACCAGCCCACAGGAGAGGTAAAAACTGTATATTGTATAATACATTTTTATTTTCATCTTTTCGCTGGGCCCTTGCTTTTCTGCTTCCGATCATTGGAGGAAAAAAACTTTTTTTGTCTTTATCCATCTTTTAGTTACAATTTATTGCAGAGTTTAAGTGTTACTATTCAAGTTTCATCTTGGTTACAATTGATAACAAGTAACAATCCGAAACCCTGAATCAGGGGAACATTATACATAGAGCTTGATTGATACTGTGTGTTTACATAACGGTGTCTCAGAGTACAGCTATTCATTTATTAGGTTACACATGATTTGTTGATGTATTTTATATCATAATAAACCTGGTTTATATATAAATCTGTCAACTCTCCATGATTTATACCTATTTGTAAAACACCATAAGCGCAGCCGACCCTTTTTTTTCTTATTAGGGTATTAGGGTTATTAGGGTTAGGGTTCGGGTATTAGGGTGTTAGGGTTAGGGTATTAGTGTTAGGGTTATTAGGGTTAGGGTATTAGGGTTACTGTATTAGGGTTACTGTATTAGGGTGTTAGGTTTATTAGGGTTATTAGGGTTAGGGTATTAGGGTTCGGGTATTAGGGTGTTAGGGTTAGGGTATTAGTGTTAGGGTATTAGTGTTAGGGTGTTAGGGTTATTAGGGTTAGGGTATTAGGGTTCGGGTATTAGGGTATTAGGGTTAGGGTATTAGTGTTAGGGTATTAGGGTTAGGGTATTAGGGTGTTAGGGTTACTGTATTAGGGTTAGGGTATTAGGGTGTTAGGTTTATTAGGGTTATTAGGTTTAGGGTATTAGGGTGTTAGGGTTACTGTATTAGGGTTAGGGTATTAGGGTATTAGGGTTAGGGTATTAGGGTTCGGTTATTAGGGTGTTAGGGTTATTAGGGTATTAGGGTTATTAGGGTTAGGGTTCGGGTATTAGGGTGTTAGGGTTAGGGTATTAGTGTTAGGGTGTTAGGGTTATTAGGGTTAGGGTATTAGGGTTACTGTATTAGGGTTAGGGTATTAGGGTGTTAGGTTTATTAGGGTTATTAGGGTTAGGGTATTAGGGTTCGGGTATTAGGGTATTAGGGTATTAGGGTTAGGGTATTAGTGTTAGGGTGTTAGGGTTATTAGGGTTAGGGTTACTGTATTAGGGTTAGGGTGTTAGGGTTATTAGGGTATTAGGGTTAGGGTATTAGTGTTAGGGTATTAGGGTGTTAGGGTTATTAGGGTTAGGGTATTAGTGTTAGGGTATTAGGGTATAAGGGTTAGGGTATTAGTGTTAGGGTATTAGGGTTACTGTATTAGGGTTAGGGTGTTAGGGTTATTAGGGTATTAGGGTTATTAGGGTTAGGGTATTAGTGTTAGGGTATTAGGGTTAGGGTATTAGTGTTAGGGTATTAGGGTGTTAGGGTTATTAGGGTTAGGGTATTAGGGTTACTGTATTAGGGTTAGGGTGTTAGGGTTATTAGGGTTAGGGTATTAGTGTTAGGGTATTAGGGTTAGGGTATTAGTGTTAGGGTGTTAGGGTTATTAGGGTTAGGGTATTAGGGTTACTGTATTAGGGTTAGGGTATTAGGGTTATTAGGGTATTAGGGTTCGGGTATTAGGGTGTTAGGGTATTAGTGTTAGGGTATTAGGGTTAGGGTATCAGTATTAGGGTATTAGGGTTAGGGTATTAGGGTTAGGGTATTAGGGTTATTAGGGTTAGGGTATTAGGGTTACTGTATTAGGGTTCGGGTATTAGGGTGTTAGGGTTATTAGGGTTAGGGTGTTAGGGTTAGGGTTATTAGGGTGTTAGGGTTATTAGGGTGTTAGGGTTAGGGTATTAGGGTTCGGGTATTAGGGTCTTAGGGTTATTAGGGTTAGGGTATTAGGGTTCGGGTATTAGGGTGTTAGGGTTATTAGGGTTAGGGTATTAGGGTTAGGGTGTTAGGGTTAGGGTTATTAGGGTGTTAGGGTTATTAGGGTGTTAGGGTTATTAGGGTTACTGTATTAGGGTTAGGGTATTAGGGTGTTAGGGTTATTAGGGTTATTAGGGTGTTAGGGTTAGGGTAATAGGGTGTTAGGGTTATTAGGGTTAGGGTATGAGGGTTATTAGGGTGTTAGGGTTATTAGGGTGTTAGGGTTATTAGGGTTAATGTTAGGGTAGGGTTAGGGTTAGGGTTCGCATTAGGGTTAGGGTTAGGGTTAGGGTTAGGGTTTAGGGTTAGGGTTAGGGTTCGCATTAGGGTTAGGGTTCGCATTAGGGTTAGGGTTAGGGTTAGGGGTTAGGGTTAGGGCTAGGGTTAGGGTTAGGGGTTAGGGTTAGGGGTTAGGGTTAGGGGTTAGGGTTAGGGGTTAGGGTTAAGGTTAAGGGTTAGGGTTTAGGGTTAGGGTTCGCATTAGGGTTAGGGTTAGGGTATTAGGGTTAGGGTTAGGGTTAGGGTTCGCATTAGGGTTAGGGTTAGGGTTAGGGGGTTAGGGTTAGGGGTTAGGGTTAGGGGTTAGGGTTAGGGTTAGGGTTCGCATTAGGGTTAGGGTTCGGGTTAGGGTTAGGGTTCGGGTTAGAGTTAGGGTATTAGGGTTAGGGTTAGGGTTAGGGTTAGGGGTTAGGGTTAGGGTTCGCATTAGGGTTAGGGTTAGGGGTTAGGGTTAGGGTTAGGGTTAGGGTTAGGGTTTAGG